>NW_018250467.1:0-17061 GCF_001263595.1 Phalaenopsis equestris | reverse complement strand
CCCAAAATACCCAAAATCACCAAAATTTGCCAAATTACCAAATACCCCTCCTTAGTCCAACAAAATCCTTAGTCCAAAATTTCAAAAATTCCTTAGCCCAAAATTCCAAAAAAAACCCAAAAGAATTCCCAAAATCTCCAAAATATTCCCAATTTCGTTTTCCTCAACTACCACATGACACAATTGGGCCAATTTAACCATCTTTGATCAAAACCCCCAAATTGCCCTTTAAAGGCCCATATTTTCCCCAAATCACTCCAAAGGTCTATCAAATTGGTCTCAATTTACCCTAATTTCAATTCTAAACTTAAATTCACCCTTTATGTGACCAATATAGACTAAATTTAAGCTCAATTAGTCCATCATTTGAAACCAATTTTGATTTAGGTCAAAACCCAGATCAAAACCCCAATTTTTGCCCCATGACTTGGCCACAAAATTGAACCCATGGCCTACTCAACTTGCCACAATTTGTGTTGAAAACCCTTCATAATAATCCCATACATTAAACTTGACTTTCAATTGGCCTTGGTAAGGCCTCAATTTTATTTGATTTCAACTTAAGTCCAAAAAACCCCAAATTTGCTATGTCTCAAAAACTCAACAAATTGATGACCTTAGCCCCAAAATTTCCACTCTAGTCTTTCATGAAAAATCGTTAAAACATCTTCCTTGATCATTTGGACCATTCAATTTTGACTTAGCCCAAAGCTAACCCAACCTAAACCCAAGTCTAGCCCAACATGCCCAAATTGACAACATGCCCAAATAACCTAAACCCAAGTCTAGCCCAACATGCCCAAATTGACTAAATTTAAAAAATCCTCCAAATTCTCAAAATCATTTCACTCAAAATCATTTCAATTCTTCACTAAAAATCTTCATAACAATCATCTACCCAATGTTGATCAATCAATTAGGCAATTTACATGACCAGCCTAGCCCAAACCCAATCTTTGATCACTTGAACCCACATTGAACCCATGCACTAAAGATGGCCTAACTACCCCAAAGTCACAAAATTAATGACTCCACAACCATTAATTGGACCCTAGTGGCTAGCATAAATCTCTTAAACCATCTAAACTAAGCCATGGACCAAAGGTCCCCTAAATTAAGGGATTTCATTCCATATTTTCTTAAGCTTAGGATATTTTTGCCAAAACAAAGCCTAAACACATTAAATTGATGTGGCATATTCCACTGAGGTCCCTGACCTCCTTGGCCACCTCCCCTGGCTAGCTGGCAAGCCTAGTGGCCGGAAAATGACCAAATCAAGAGCCACCTCCATGGGATTAAACCCAATTCAAACCTAGAGACCACCTCATCCAAATAAAATGTTGGAGCCACTCTACCCTCCAACTAGGAAGCACATTTCACCCCCCAATTGGCCACACGTCTAAGCCTCCCCCCCACAGCCATGGGAGGAGAACTGAAATTTCCTCTGAGAGACTTCCTTAAATTGATTTAAAAGCCTCTTTGAGACCTCCACAGTGCAATCCAACCACCACATTGCCCTGAATCCCCTTGCCGGAGCCCAATTTTGAGCTCAAATCTTTGCTTAAAACCAGGACAGAGCTGTCCACACTTCTACACTCAATAAAAATTAAATTAAACTCACCCACACCTTCACTACAGTGAAAGAAGGAGAAGCCCCATCAAATTCCCCTTCCACAGAGACTCTAACATAGCTCTAGACCAACACGTGAAATGGAGCTTGGTTGAATTCATACTTAGACCTTACACCACGGCTAGAGGCTTAATCCCTAGCCTCCTTGGACTCCAACAAATGTGCCAAGCATCTCTGATCGAAGCTTCCCTTCTCAGAGCCAAGGTATTGAACCTCTCCTCCTCCCGAGCCTATTTTGACTCTCCATTTGATTAGGCTTAATTTAATTGCATGATTACTGTATGGATATGTTCGTCTCACTTAGACGAGTCCATAAGATCAAACCTGAAGTGATTTGGTTGAGTCTAGGTCGAGATCTTATGGTTTTAGTGTGGACGATCATGGGATCACTCTATTGGGGATGTGACGGGGAGTCGTCCAATCGCACATGTATCAGATGGACGGAGGAGATCGAGTTAGACATCGCTTCCTGACATGAACAGCGGGCCGAGTCAGCGGCTATGTGGATGACAGCATCCAACCAAAACGTGCCACGCGCGCCTTCGGAGCTGCCGAGGATACAGTCAGTGCCGTGCGTTTAAATAGATAAATAGGGAATTTAAAAAATCAGAAAAAGATCCCTAACTTTAAAAATTCATATCTTGGTGTAGAAAAATAACAAAAATAAAATAAAAATATCCTCTTGCTCAGCGAATAGATGACAACAATGTGGAAATAATTTGAAGGCCATTTGATTCATGTTTTATTTTTAATTAATTAAACACTATTTTGAGTCTTTTAATTCTCCATGCATATAGCCATATCACAATGGATTGAAATTTTAGCATGTTGTTGCATCTGTTATAGGGGATATCTTTTGATTTTTCCAAAGTTAGAGGAGGTCCCTAGACAAAGATCCATATTTTTTAATTTTTTTATCTTTTATTTGCATAAATTAATTATGATAATTAGCATATTGACTATAAAATTCCAAGAAAATTTTGAAAGGTTCACTATGACTAGAGGACCCATTGGAAATAATTTCATGAGTTAAGTCATTGAGAATGCGCTTAATCTTTACCAACCCTAAAACACAAAGAAAATTAATTTTGGGTAACATAAACATATAAATGACTTAATTTTTATTCTCCACTGAAATTTAAAGTCTAGAGAACTCCCTATAAAAATTTCAAAAATTTGGAGTTCCTTTAGCATTTGGAGTTCATTTAATATCTCAAATTGATTTTTCAAGTAAATTAACATTTTTGGCACTAAAATAATTTTTAATAATTAAAATATAACTTTAAAAATTATAAAACCTGGTTTTTGGAGTTCTCTGTGAGTAGGCGTATTTTCTAAAAATAAAATGGTATTTAAAATAAAAACTTGATTTTTAGCCTATTTTTAAATATTTAAATAATTAAAAATCCATAAAAATCACAAAAATAATAAAATTCATGGAAATATTCTAAATTGCTTCATAAGCCTATATATATGTATACATATGTAATAATTCATGGAAATATTCATAGGAATAATTGGGTTATTTTTCTTTATTTTCTAAATAAAGATATTGAATTTACAAGCTTAAAATAATTTTTAAAGGCTAAAAATGGATTTTTACTAAAATAATTCCAATAATTCAAATAAAAATTAGAAAAATGTGAAATTTGTTTCTTTATGTCCCTTGACATCAGAGAGATTTTATAAAAATTTAAACCTTAATTTTTCACATTTAAAATATTTTATAATTAATAAACACCCCAGAACTAAAAATAATTCTTAAAATTCAAATAAAATTTAAAAAATCATGGATATTGGTCCAAAGGTTTCTTTAGTCAAAGGCTAACTCCAGTAAAAATTTCAAGGGATTATGATTTACCTTGGTCAAGTTAGGAATTTTCTTTGAAAAATTGTACTTTTGCATTAAAAATAATTATATAGATAAATTAAAATTTGAAAAATCACACTTTCTCCTCTGATATCTCAATTGACCCATGATTGAGGTAGGATAAAAGTTCCAATGTCATTTAGATTAAATTTGATGAATTATGAAGTGATAGAGCCTTAGGGGCAATTGTATAATTTTGAAAATTTTGCCTTAATTAATATTTAGGCCTAATTTCAGAAAGGGGAATGGGAAATCTTTGATTCTAATTAACATATTTGGATGTTTGAAACACAAGGGGTTAACTAGTAGAAACCAACCTCACTTTTCCTAATTAAAAAGGATAAATTTGCAATTTCCTTAAATTGCATAAATTTGAGAGTCTAGCCGATTAAATGATCTTAGATTTAGGGGTATGATTTTGGGTGTTAATAACTCACTAATTTAATACCCCTATTTGATGAACCAAAAAAACATGAATAATCTCCATCACTTATAAGTCAATTTCATTTGCAATGACTAAGACACTCACCAAAATCTTAAGGGCTTAGTAGTGACTTAAGATAAATCAAGTTTCATTTAAATAAGAATTAGAAAAGTAAACATCATTAAAACATCTTTTAAACACTACAAGCCCAAGTCAAAATTTGGCTAAGTCTCTTAAACTTGCATCTTTAAGGGTCTTCACACACATAATTCTTAAATTGAATTACGAGTGATAATTACCCTATTCATAGGGATGATTGAGACATCAATGCTCATTGAGCAGTAAGGGTATTTACAAGATGAATTATTAAGGAACATAATAAGTTTAAAAGAACTCAGGATTTTCCACTAGGAAGCGAGAGAGTAGCACGTACCTGCTTCTTTCTCTAGATCTGTTGGATACCTCAGAGGTCTACTAAATTTAATATGTTTTTCTTGATAAAATCATCATTCATTAAACTCTTAAGGACCCACCAAAATATGATTTAGGGTTAGGTAGGTCGCTAAAATTTTACTTCCCTGTTTCTTATAAACTGCCTTAACTTGAATAGGTCGCTAAATTTTACTTCCCTGTTTCTTATAACTGCCTTAACCACCAAGAAGACTCGTCCGACATGCTTTTACAGTTTTCAGCATTGTCTTTCTTGTACTTTTTATGTTATACTTTTATGGTTACACAAATTTGCATGCTAAACAACGATGTCACCCTGCATGAAAACTAAAACTATCAGGATAGCCACAAAACCAAAATTGAAACTAAATTAAAATCAACCAAGATAAAATTCATAATATAAAATAACTCAAAATTTAATCACAAACATCACACAAAACTACAATTGCAACTAAATTAAGATGTCTCTATTGAATGATCGGGGAATCCTTGGAGGAGGTAACCTATGATTGCTAATGAGGATTCTCACAATCTAAATGAAATTACAAAACTCATTAAGTTGAGTTTAGTAAGTTCATTTGGACTAAGGAATCCAATAGAAAATAGTAGTGCCAGAACGAGGGAACCGTAGGATTCTAACCGATGTCGCTCTAATCAACTTTAACTTGCCCCCATAAAATTTAAAGAACTACAGCCATTGGGCCACCTGATTTGACATCATAACTTGACACACTAGAAAACTCAAACTTGTCACGGCAAGGAGCTTGGAGCTAGCATGGTGGGCAGCACGACCATCTTCAACAGCAAAATCTGTCCTCCCCAGCTTAACTAATCTTCCTTCCTTAGACTTAAACAACAAAGTCATAGGACTTTGAGGTTGCTTGCTTATGCAACGTAAGTCATCACCTTATCTTTAGGCCTTTGCATAACCTTGCTATACAATATAAGCCCTAACTCTTCTTAGGATTCTGAGGTTGCCGTTTGTCACGACCTAAATCCTCATACCTTCCAGGCTGTTTGTGTGATCATTTCACATGAATGTAAGCCCTAACTAATAAAATTGATAGGATGAAACACCTAAATATTTCTCCTCAGAATTAGGCATGTTAGCATATAATTCATGAACGTGGAAAAAAAGAAAAAAAATACATTAATAGCCAAATTAAACATTACACGATAAAGCTTTGTATTATTTCCTGTTTTCTTGAAGTATGGCGCATTACACTTGAGGGGATAAAAATGAGAACAAATATTCAACAAATAAACCAAATTAAAGTTAAAGGTCATATCCCAATTCACTTGCATGTGCCTTCCTGCATTTGAAACTGACATGATTTTGAAGGTGACGAGGTGAGTGCATGTACCTTTATTCAATTAAAAAATAGATTTTTTGAATGTCATTGACAAGTGATGAGAATGTTTAACAATTTATCTATAGTACATTGGCTTTTACTTCTTCACTTTTTATAAGTTAATTTTATTATATCTATGAAAATGAAACAGGAATTGATAACTTTGAGAGCAAAGAAGCAGAGTCGACCCGAATTACTCTCAACTTAAGCTTGAACTTAATTAAGCATATTCGTGATAGTGGTGTCATTGACTCAATGTGCAATCATTTGTTCCAATTATCTCCAGTTAGTTAATAGATTCAAATAAAAAAAGTGCACATTGAAACCACTCAATGAGTCCAACTAAGTGATTCAATGCATACAACAACAACAACAACAAAGCCTTAATCCCACTACGTGGGGTCGGCTACATGAATCCTTTTTCTCCATTGCGTCCTATTTAGTGTCATATTTTCATTTAGTTCTAGTAAATTAAGATCATTTTTAATACAATAAGCCCAAGTCTTCCTAGGTCTACCTCTGCCTTTCTTAACACAAGTCAAATCTAAAACATCTACTCTTCTAATTAGATCATCAGATGGTCGGCGTTTAATGAGACCAAACCACCTAAGGCAAATTTCACTAATTTTGTCCATCACAGGAGCTACACCAACCCTATCACAGATATATTCATTTCATATTTTGTATCTAAGTGTAAATACACTCATCCACCTAATCATTCTCATCTCAGCAACACTTAACTTATTATTATCCTTGTATTTTAAAGGCCAACATTCAGTGCCATATAGCATTGCAGGTCTCACCACTGTCTTATAAAATTTTCCTTTCAGTCTAAGCAGTAATTTTCTATCACACAAAAGGCCTGAAGCATTTCTCGACTTCAACCAACCAACTTGATTTCTACTAATAACATTCCCATCTATATCACCATCGCTTTTAACAATGGACCCAAGATATCTAAATCGTTCACACCTTTTAATAATTTGATCACCCAAAGTCACACTTCTGTCACTAGAACTATTACTAAAATTACATTCAATGTATTCATTTTTAGTTCTACTTAAATGAAAGCCTTTAGACTCCAATGTAGACCTCCATAATTCAAGTTTTTCCTGGGCTTTTTCTCTCATTTTATCCACGAGAAGGATATCATAAGCAAAAAGCATACACCTAGGTACATCCTCCTATAGATGTCTAGTAAGACCATCCATAAATAAAGCAAAAAGATATGGGCTTAAAGCCGATCCCTGATGTAATCTAACAGAAATAGGAAAATATTTGGTCAATCCTCTTTCAGTTGAACACAAGTAACAACTCTAGTATAAATATCTTTAATGACTTGAATATAAGTCATATAAACACCTTTCTTCTCAAGTACTCTCCAAAGGATATCTCTAAGAACCTTATCGTAAGATTTTTCTAAATCAATAAAAATCAAATGTAGATTCTCCTTATTATTATCTCTGAACTTCTCCATCAAACCTCTCAACAAATATATAACTTCCATTGTAGACCTACTCGTCATAAATCCAAATTGAATATGAGAAATCTTTGTGATGCGTCTTAACCTATGTTCAATTAACCTCCCCCATAACTTTAAAGTGAGACACATCAACTTAATTCCTCTATAATTTGCACACTCTCATGCATCCCCTTTATTCTTTAAAATTGGGACCAAAATACTCTTCCTCCACTTCTTAGGCATCTTTTTAGTTTTTAAAATAATATTAAAGATTTTAGTAAGCCAAAAAACTTTATATTAAAGAGTTTAGTAAGCAAAGACACTCCCAAATCTCCCAAATATTTCCACACTTCAATTGGGATATCATCAGGTCCTACAGACTTTCCACCCTTGGTTTTCTTTAAAGCCTCCTCAACTTCTTTTTTACTAATGCGACGGTAAAAATGAAACGTTTTATTATTATTCACGATATTAAAATTACTAAGATTGATCATATTATCATAAACTTCATTAAAAAGTTCATCAAAGTAACTCACCCACCTATGTTGAATATATTTCTCTAAAAAAAGTACTTTTTGACTTTCTCTGACAATCTCTTTCTCTCTTTCTCCCTCTTTACACGCCACACACTCCCTCTCCTTCTCTGTAGACTTCCTTCTCTTTTATTAAAGGCTAACTCTCTACAAAATTAATTCAAAGTTCATTCGAATTCAAAATTCCTTCCAAAATTCTATCCAAAAGTCAACTCTTTTTAATTGAAAATATATGTCCATTGATCTAAGAGACATATCCTTTTATAAAAGAACCTTCCAAAGTGTCTAGAGGCAATGAATCACTCCAAGGAGGCATTGAATCACTCCAAGTGGTGTTTAGAATAAGTGTTCTATTAAAAATTCACTAAAAATTCACCCTAAAACTCCTTAATCCACAAAAAGTCGTCTTTGGCTCTTCTTGCGCTAGTTTTGGCTCCACCTCTCTATAAAATGGCACACCTTGCGCCACTCTAGCGCATGTGGTGCCAACATTCCCAAAATTCACTGTTTTGACTCCAAATTTTGTCCTTTTTGCTAGTTTTGCTCCACATGCCTAAAATTGATGTGCCTGCAACAAAACCATGAAAATAATCTTCTTTAAAGTGCAATATCACCGAAATAAACATTAAATGTATACTTAAACAACATATTATTTTGGTTTATCAATGTGTACAGATTGAAACTATATTTTAATGGACAAAGGCCAGTTTTTAAAGAGACTGTAATGTTGGATCACCGAGAATAAAGACTGAAAATGTTGGGTCGATGACATTAAACCAAGCTCTTTGTGGGAGGCAACCCATATTTATTGTAGTTTATTTTGTTTCTATGTTCTTGTACAAAATATTTTACATATATTAATATATTTGTACTTCTGTAGATTTTGTGTATTTGAGAAAGTATTTAAAAACATCTTATTTCTGGTGTATTTGAGAAAGTATTTAAAAACATCTTATTTCCTTAATTGTATGGAAAAATTGAGAATTTATTGGAATAAAATCGAAATGGCAAAATTTTTTGGAACTGCCGCATGATGCGTGAGATTGGCGCTTGATGCACCATATTCCAGAGAGCCAGCGCATGAAGCGCCAGAATCGGTGCATGAAGCAGGTGACCGGCCCCCCGCCATGATGAAAATGACTTAAAATGTTTCAAATGACAATTTTTGGTAGTTTTTGGTAGTTTCTTCTCCTTATTACTCCCAAAAAGTGGTTCTAAAGTCAATTTTAAAGGGGAAAATGAGCGAAGTGTCACTACTTTCCAAATCCAATGGCGTCCCACTCTAAAAATTCCACTAGATTTAAAATTTTCAACCGAAGAAAGTTCACCAGTTTTGATGCGCAGAAGTTACATGATTGTGTTCTTGTGAAGAACAGGCTAATCAAAGAAAGGGAGTTTGTGAATCGAGGATTCAACACACCGAATCTTCGTGTAGAAGAGATTATTGCGCAAAGATGCTGGGAAGTTCTTTGCTACACTACTACTGTCGTAGTTGTCCATGTAGTGAAAGAGTTTTATGCAAATCTTTATGGAATTAACCAAGGAATTGTCTATGTGGGAGGTAGGTTTGTGTAATTCACTCCTTCAAGAATAAACAATGGTTTAGATTAAAAATGTGTCTATTTTATACTACGCAAATTTTACCTTTACAAGAGATAATATGAATGAAGTCTATCGATACCTTACGGATGAAGATGCAAATTGGGAGGCCATGGATGATGAAAATGTAAGTTTTTCTTCATCATTATTAAATCCTGCTTCTATGGTGTGACATTTCTTTATTGCATTAAAATTACTTCCCACTATGAAAATCATTAAAGTAACTAAGGAGAGTGTTATTCTAAACTACTGTAGTCAAACTAGAAAACCTGTTGATATTGAAGCAATAATTGTGAAATCAATTTTGGGATTGATTGTCAATGGATTTGCAACTGGATTAAGGCATATATCAATTATTTTCCTACTATGTAGTCAATCACAAGTACCTTATGAGAGTTGGGAGAAAGCGCTTCTTCCTTGGAAGCTGATGGATCCAGAAGTCTATTGCAACCGTATTTGAGTGGTGGAGTGGGAGATGAGAATGATATGAATGTATTGATGGATCAAGCATCCAATAATTAATCACCTATTTAGCCTTACTTCAGTTTCAATGTACGTTTGAAAAGGATTAAGAAGATGGAAAAAGAGGTACATAACCTTATGCATGCAATTTGGAATGTTTCTGAAATGTTGGATCACCTGGATTAGAGACTGAAGGAACATTTTGATCATACTGGTCGTATTCAAGATGGTTGGTTTGGTTCCCATGTTCAAGAATCATGCTTGGATTGGGGAAGATTCAACAGATGAATTTCCTTATCAAACCTTCTATAACTTGTACGTACATTACCATTTTATGGGGGATATCCAGAAGAATGAGAGCAAAGAAGATGTTTAAACTTAATATATGCACAAAACATTTTCTTTAGTACTGCTTGTTTGTGTTCATGTGTTATGTTGGATTACATTTACTTTTATTGTTAAATCTATTCATGTTTGTGTTTAGTATTTTTATGTTTAGATGTCTATGTTAGGATGTTTCGATTTGCTTTGGACACTAAAGTAGATGTTTGTTGGCTTGAAAAAATGTTAATTTGTAGCAGCGTAGATTTTATATATAAAAATGAGTTTTGTGTTGTTTGTAAAATTTTGGCGTTAGATTAATGTTTAAATTATGATTATAAATGTTCAGTTGAGTTAATTAGAGGAGGACAAAAAGCGATACACAGCAGATTTCCATGGAAAATAAAATCTGAAAAAATTAAGGTGTTGGCGCCAGATGCGCCAAATTGGCGCATGAAGCGCCAATTTACAGAGAGTTGGCGCACGATGCATCAAACTCCCGAAAAAAGCTAGATTGCCTAAAAATTCGCAAAATCACACAGTAAAACTCCATTTTTACTGCTGGGGTCATCTCCTACCTCTAAACCGTGACCTAGAGCTTCCCATTGTGTGCGTTAGAGAAGATTTCAGAGGTCAAAGATCTTAGATTTTATCTTCTCTTGGTAAGAGCTTCACTTAAACCTAAAATTTTTTTAATTTCACTATGGATTTTTCCTACATTATGGAAGATCCAAAATTTGAGATTTTTGATGGAAAAGCTTGAAGAAAACTCATGGTGAAAAGTTTCTTATCAAATAATCTTATTTAGGGAGTTAGATTTTTTATTATGTAATTTCTTAGAATTTCATAGAAATTTCAATGGCTCCACGAGTAAAGAGAGGAAAGCAAACAGTTGATTTTAATGCGAGGAGATTTGTTAATTTCAAAGCCTAACATTGTTATAACACTCAAATGGAATCGAAAAAGTTGAGCCAATAACAGGCATTTGCTAACCTGGGTGGCAAGATTGAGAGGTTGATCATCGCCAAAAATTGGGAAAGGTTTTGTTACTTCACTGTAGTAGCGATTGTACCAATGATTCGGGAGTTTTATGCCAACTTGAGGTTTACCAGTGACGAGCACATCCTTGTGAGAGGTAAGCAAGTTGAATTTTCAAGAGATATGATCAATGCTTTTTATGGGTTGAGAAATGTATTCCATTGCATTCAGAAAATGATAGATTGAAGGATAGAGCTATGCTAAACTTATGCATTCAAAAAATGTAGGTAGTAGATTTTGGTGCTCTCATAATTCATCATGCTTGGATTATAGCTAATAGTGTTACAGCCAGTGGAATACAGCCAGTGGAATGGGTTACCCTGCCCTGGTTTTCACTTTATGTGAGCAACAAGTGTAGAGCCCCATAGAAATGAGGAAAGGTTGCAGCCACAAAATCTTATTGGGAAGCATACGGTTCAAAGATTAGAATCATTTGTTGAGTCTAGGAGTGGAGGTATTGATAGACCCACTACATCAGCTGTAGGGGCTTCTACATCTCGCTCTGCTTCACTTGAAAATATTGTGGAGCAACTTATGATTCAATAAATGGATATAGTTAATATGCAGAATTAGATGTGAGAAATTGGAGCAAGAAAGGCTTATAATGATGAGCATAAGCAGATGAGAGTTTAACATGATATAGCTTTTGAGGAAGCTACGGTTGTATATCTTAGGGGTGAATACAATGTTGAATTTCCAACTTGCCTAAGCTTCACTCCTTTTGCTCCTATTCATGAAGAAGAAGAAGAAGAAGATTATGAGGAAGTTGATGTGGGTAGATTTAGTGTGTTAATTTTACAATTATTTTTCAATATTACAAATTACACACGATAGATATAATAATAAATATGCAATGTAATTCCAATAAAAATAACTTTAATTAAAAAGTTTATCTTTATAACTCTAGTAAACTACCTAATCCCCTTTAAAAATAATGCAAGTATATGTATCGCTCAAGTAATGAAGGGCTCTAATGGAGTCCAAGATATCGATCCTACAGGGAAGTTAGAAATATTCTAAAAATTATTTTATAATTTAAAAATACAAAAATAAAACTAAAGTGTGAAGTTTGAATATTAACTACTAAAGTGAATGTTATATAAAATGCAGTTGAAAGAACAAAGTTAACTAACTTAAAACTAAACTTTTAAAAGTAAAATTATGAGAACTAAACAAAGTTTTTGTTGATAGAAGATTCAAATTTAAGAAAGCATCATTCTCCTTTATAATGAGTATTTGGATTGAAGAAATTAAAATCAATTGAAAAAATATATATACAAATTGTTTTGTGTCACATAGGAGCAATCTTATTCTTTACCCTCTTCCAAGTGCTATAAAAAATATTGACTAATCCTGAGTTTGGTCCCTAATTCAATGGATAGGCTGGGAGGAGACCGACTCTGCCACTCCAGAGCTCCCACTACTCCCTCCCATGAGAGCAAATAATTTTGTAATAGTTTCTAACCAACTGGACTAAATTGAGGTTTTTAATCTGTCACCTTAGAATTTCCAATTATGCATCCAACAAAGTATATTTCCCTATTTGTTTGCACTGAATTCCATGGATGACATACTCTCCCATGAAATCAAATGTGATTCAACCCATGTTATAGAAGTCATAGTCTCAACATATTTTGACAATTCAATTGGCTATATCAAAAAGTAAATGAAGATCGGAGTTCAAATCAAAACAAATTATTAATATTTAAAACTGTATAAAATAAAATCAATTCTTCACAAAACTATATCTCAATGTAGGGAGAATGATAAAGAAGACTACTCAAAATTCATGAGAAGGATACAACAAAACACGGACTTCATATATAAAAATAAGTTAACAAAGCAAAAGAAATAAACGACACAACTTATCTCACAATCCTTCCCAAGAAAATCCTTAGAAGTTCTCTTCAAGCCTTTCTATCTTTACAAGCACTCTAAATTCTCTCTTAGAAGTGTAATGAAGAAGAAATCTCTCACCTTCCCTCTCCTTTTACAACCCTAGAAAAATATCTTCAAGCCCTTGACTTTCACTCTTTATCTCTTCCTCTTGCCTTTCACGCCACCCCCCTTTCACGTCACACACAACTTCTTGAAGTCTTCTTCTTTTATTAGGGGCTGCCTCCTTTAAGAAGGAATTCATAATTTTTTCCAAAATTCCCTCCAAATGTCAACTCTTTTGAATTCAAAAGATATGTCATTTGATCCAAGAGACATATCCCTTCATAAAAGAACCTTCCAAAGTGTCTAGATGCATTGAATTACTCTAGAAGGTGTTTAGAACAAGTGTCCCTTTGAAAATTAGAGCAAAATTTGCCTCGAACCACCTTAGTTCACAAAATTTGTCTCTGGCGCATTTGGCACTAGATCTGGCGCATCATGCGCCAAGGCTCTTTCAAACGGCTTTTTGGCTCCAAATTTCATCCTTTTTGCTACTTTTGCTCCAAATGCCTAAAAGTGATATACCTGCAATAAAAACACAAAAATACCCTTCTTTAAAGTGCAATATCACCAAAAATAGGCATAAAATATATACTTAAAATAACATATTCAAACTTAAATGTTACTTGTCCTCAAGTGACACTTTTATTACGTAAAAACATATGTCTTAGGATAGAGATCAACTCATTACTTCTATACTTTAGTTTAATAAATATAATAGCAAAATTTAAGAAAAACGTTTAATAACTTATATCCAAATTTTAAGTCTAAGAGTACTTTGTAATCAATTTTAAGATTTTTGAATTTATATCATTTCAAGAAAAAATTGTAATTTTTCATCATATTATCATATTAAGGATATTTAGAACATTCATATGAAAAAGAACTTCATGAAAACCTTACTAGTAATACTACTAATAGTCCAATACAAGTTTAGAAAATGTAATAAGGCTCATTCCTTAGGTTGATTCAAGTGAAGCCAATTTTTTATTAGGCATCCTCTCAAGCTTCTTCTCATTATTTTTTCTTTTCTTTTTCCTTTATTTTTTTTTTTTTCTTTTTTTTTTAAGTGAGTATTACTATATCTAGATAGCCTTCAATAGTTTTGATATTCACTATCCTCTTCCTAAAGTTAAAACTCCTTACCTTTCTTCACATAATAAATTCATATCAGTTTATGATTTTTAATAAAGTCTCATTCTTTTCTTCTTACATGAAACTCTAAAATTCTTAACACTTCAAAAATACAATTTACCTTCTTTTAAATAGGCAAACATAGTCTTATCCTATCATACCAAATATCTTTAACTTTAGAATTGACCTTCATTATTAAAAACTTTTTACCTAAATTTACCATAATATTTATAAATATAAGTATAATCATTTAAAGTTTAATCTCAATATCCCAGGTCATGTTAAATTAATTTAAAATATAGTTAATCTAGAGCAAATAAAATTTAGTTATCTTCTTTTCAGAAGAAATTTTTCTTCCCCCTAAACTTAAGTTTTTATGTAATTTTTTTTAGTATATTTAAAAATATTTTATTACAAAATTTAGTAGGTGAAAGAAAACAGTAAATGCATGAAAATAAAAACTGACCTGTATAGGATTTCTGATTATGAAATTGGGCTCTGATATACTACAAGTACTAACTTTAAAAACATACATACATACTTTAAAACATTAAATGAGACATAATATATTCTAAAAAAATTGCTGAGACTTAAAAATAGAAACACAAAAATTGAAAAGCAAAAATTCACAATCCTTCTCAAGAAAATCCCTAGAAGTTCTCTTCAAGCCTTTCTATCTTTACAAGCACTCTAAATTCTCTCTTTGACATCATCATCATCATCATCTTCTTCTTCTTCTTCTTCTTCTTCTTCTTCTTCTTCTTCTTCTTCTTCTTCTTCTTCTTCTTCTTCTTCTTCTTCTTCTTCTTCTTCTTCTTCTTCTTCTTCTTCTTCTTCTTCTTCTTCTTCTTCTTCTTCTTCTTCTTATTCCTCATCTTCATCTTGAATAGGAGCATAGGGAGTGAAACTGGGCAAGGAGGAAATTCCACATTGGGCTCAGCCCTAAGATGTCTTACCATAACATTCTCAAAATCTATATCATGCTGACCTCTCTCCTCTGCTGATATTCATCGTTATAAGCATTTTTTGCTCCAATCTCTCCAACCTGACCCTAATATTAATTAAGTCCATTTTTTGAATCATTAGTTGGTCCATAATGTTTTCCAGTGATGCAGAGCGAGAAGTAGATGCTCCTGCAGCTGATGTAGAGGGTCTATCCCTTCTACTACCTCTAGATTCTATAAATGATTTAACTCTTTAAATCATATTCTTCCCAATAGGATTTTATCACGGTAATCATTCTTTATTTCTATGAGACTCTACTCCTGATTGCTCACATAAAGTGAAATCAGGGTAGGATATCCCAAACCACTAGCTCTAGAACTACCAGTTATACTCCAAGAATGATGAACTATGAGTACACCAACCTTTATTGCTTTCATGTTCTGAATGCAATAGTTCTACACCACTCTGTCCTTCGTAACATAGGTAAGATGATTCGTTGATAATAACTTAACATAAATGAAGTGATATCATACCTTTGACTGACTATTCAATAAAAAAGCGGAGAAGTTAACTATTTTATTATTCTTAATCTTCCATTCTCCTTTTCCATCAGTTAAAAAGGTAATCACTTCATCCAGTGATGAATCAGTCATCACGAATGCAACGTACTCATCATGATATACATTCCTTAGCCCATAAAAAGCATTTATCGGATCAGCAGTAAATTCAACTTGCTTACCTATAACCAGTATGTGATCACTCTTAGTGAACCTCAGGTTAGCGTAGAACTCCTGAATCGTGGGGACAATCGCTATTGCAGTGAAGTAGCATAATCTTTCCTTATTTCTAGTGAGGATCAACCTTTCGATCTTGCCACCCAGGTTTGCAAATGCCCGTTCTTGGATCAATCTTGTGGTCTCCATGTGAGTATTATAACTATGTTGGGCCTTGAAGTTAACAAATCCTTGTGCATCAAAATCCTCGGACAGCCTTCCTCTTTTCACTAGGGGAGTCATTCAAAAATCTACGAAAATCCAAATAAATTCCAAATAAATTATTAAATAAAAAATCTAACTCCCCAAATAAGGTTATTTGGTAAGAAACTTTTCACCATGAGTTTTCTTCAAGCGTTTTAGTAAAAAAAATCCCAAATTTCGGATCTTCCACAACGTAAGAAAAATCCATGGTGAAAATAAAAAATTTCTAAGTTAAAGTGAAGCTCTTACCAAGAGAAGATGAAATATATGATTTTTGGCCTCCAAAATCTTCTCTACCGCTCTCAATGTAAAGCCCTAGGTAAAGGTTTAGAGGTAGGAGATGACCCAAGCAGTAAAAAAAGAGTTTGTCTGTGCGATTTTGCAATTTTTTAGGCAATCAGGCGTGTTTGGGTTTTTGGCACATCATGCGCCAAATTTGGCGCATCATGCACCAACTCTCTGTAAAATGGCACATCAGACACCATTCAGATGCATCATGTGCCAATGCCTTAATTTTTCCAGATTTCAAATTTTTGTGAAAATCTGTTCCGTACCACTTTACGTATACCTCTAATTAACTCAAATGAACCCTTACAAGCATGATTAAACATTACTCTAACATCCATCTTTCACAAACAACACAAAACTAACATTTATATATAAAATATGTGTATTACAAACTACTCCGTGCTATTACAAACTAACATTTATCAAGCCAACAAACATCTAATTCAGTGTTTAAAGCAAACCAAAACATCCTAACACTGAAATCTAAACCTCAGTACATTCATATCAAACAGTATATCAATCAGTACTAAACAAAACATTCCATGCATAACCTAAGTTCAAACATCTTCCTCACTCTCGTCCTCTTGGATATCTCGCATAGATTGGTAGTGCACTGTTGACCTCACTTTTGGTTGAGG
>NW_018250466.1:5834-7481 GCF_001263595.1 Phalaenopsis equestris | reverse complement strand
AATTTTTTATCAAGCCCAGGTTAGTAATGAAGCTATGCAGCGTAAGCGATAAAAAAGAGCCAAGTACCCTAGGAAGGAAAAGCAACGAGAGCCAAATCCACTTCTAGGAGCATGAGGAGGAATGCACATGGGACTTACATCCACCCTAACAATGGGTTCAGAGGCCATAGAGGCATGACCAAGAAAAGTGGTTCAGAGGCCGTAGAGGCATGACCATGCCCGATAGGTTCAGGGGTCGTAGAGACATGACCTACGAATGAGTTTAGGGGCCATAGAGGCATGATTCAACATTGTGGTTCAGGGGCTGTAGAGGCGTAACCACAAAGAAAAACAGGTTCAGAGGCCGTAGAGGCATGGCCTAGGGGTGAGTTCAGAGGTCATAAAGACGTGACTCAACTCGGTGGTTCAGGGGCCGCAGGGGCATGACCACACAACACTGAGGGGTTAGACCCTCGAATGACTGCGCTTCATCAATGAGGACTGTCGGGCTACACGTCGCTCATCTATAGAAGGCAGGTTGGCTATGAAGTTGCCCGTCACTTTAATGAGGAATGTCATGGGGACTTATATCGCTCACTAAGCGGTGATAGGTTGACTAGATCGAGAAGAAATGCCGTAAAGTTCACATATGAGGACTAGTCCGCGTTGATTAGTTAGGAAGGAGAGTCAAGGGACTCTGATCCCTCCTGTGAACTGATCGAGGTGCGTACCTCAACACCCGCGCTCCATCAATGAGGACCGTCGTATGTATTTTACGTCGCTCATGAGAGGAAGGAAGGTTGCCTAGGAAACCGCCTGTCACTTTAATGAGGAATACCATGTGATGAAAGCTAAGAGTCTCATATCATCATCCAAGAGGTATTGAAGGTTGGCTAGGGAGTCGAGCAATAAAGCTATTGGGTTCAGGGGTCATAGTGGCATGACTCATCCTGATGGTTCAGGGGCCATAAAGGCATGACCAAGTCGGGTGAGGAATTAAATCCTTGAATACCTGCACCACGCTAGTGAGGACTATCGTCGGGTCTTATGTCACTCTTTGGAAGGTAGGTACGTTGGCTAAAGAGTCGGGCAATAAAGCTGAAACATTGAATGATGAGGTGTTTTCACAAAAGGACCAACTGGAGCGTTATGTGGTCCGAGAAGCATCAAAGTTAGATGGCTGAGAAGCCAAAACTAGAGACGTCGTCCATGAGGAATGCACTTGAGACTTATATCCACAATGGACAGCGGGTTCAGAGGTCGTAGAGGCGTGACCCTGAAACAACCAAGGTGTTAGAACCCTGAACGCCTACGCTATGAGTGAGGACTGCCGTCGGGCCTTACGTCGCTCTTTGAAAGGTAGGCGAGTTGGCTAAGAAGGCCAGCATTAAAGCTGAAATGTCGAATGATGAAATGTTCTCATGAAAGGACCAACTAGAGCATCGTGTGGTCCGAGAAGCATCAAAGCAGGTGGCTGTAGAGCTAAAAATGTCGAAAGACCAGATGTCCTCATAACAGAGCAAACTCTAAAGTCGTATAGCTCGAGGCACATCGTAGTATATGGCTATGGAGCCAATAAAGTTGTCATGAGACGAAACACCCTCATAAAAGAACCAACTAGAATGTCATAAGGTTCGAGAGGTGTCGAATGCTAGCTGAGCAAAGCAG
>NW_018250466.1:3184-5608 GCF_001263595.1 Phalaenopsis equestris | reverse complement strand
CTTACTGGAGAGTTCTGCGGGTGAGAGAAAACCTGGCTTAAACATGGACTAATCGAATTAGCATAGAGCTAAGATTAGTTCAACATGCAACCTGACATGGTGAGTAGGATCAGCCAAGTCAAATATCAAATAGCACAGGAGGTAGGTATCATGCCTATGCATGTAAAATGGTACAGGAGATATGTATCCTGACCCTGCATCAAGCGAGCAAGTACATGGTTGAAAAGCCTAAGGCAACATGCTCGGAGTGTGGTCAAACATCTATGTGTTACGACGAAACATGGATTGGTAGTAAAACCGATACAACATGTTGTTTGATATGGTGGTCAGAACCAACCAAAGAGATCATCATATGACCAGGATGGTCTAACCATAAGAGTGCTTATACGAGCATGAGCGAAGCAACTTTTGCTGGTGATCTATAGATCGGTAATTACACCGATACGACATGTCACTCGACGTGGTGGACAGAACTGGTTGTGGTAGTCGAGGAAAAATAGCAGGGTTATATGACCCAGAATGGTCTAATCACCAGAGTGCATCATGAGCGCTAGCGATATAACTCTCACTGGGGAGTTCTGCGGGTGTGAGAATACCTGACTTAAGAATGGACTAATCGAGCTAGCATGGAGCTCAGATCAGTATGACTTGCACATAGACATGGTGAGTAGAATCAACCAAGTCGAAGAAATCGCTGAAGAGGTGATCTCAAAGTGTATCCACGGAAGACTAACATTGGGGATACTTGAAAAGTTCTGCCAATGTTTCGCGGGGACTTAAACGTTTCATTCTGACGTGGTGAACAAACTCAAACCAATCAGAAGAGGCATAAAAAAAAGGTGTCGGATGCATAGAGCAATCCAACTAGAGCGATCCAACCTCATGACACGTAGGGATGATCTCAGCAAAGGGTCCCTCAGTGGGGGATTTCAGGTGATCCCTTTCTAGGAATTCCATATGACCCTTGCTAGGGATTCTTTTTCTGCAGGCATAAAGATACCCGTCCAATGCATGCACTAATTGATGCTACATAGAGCTCAAATTAGTGCCCCGCCTTATGCATGGACTAATCGAGGCTACATAGTGCTCAAATTAGTGCAAAATGCACATCGAGATGGTGAGCAAAGTCAACCAAATCAGTAAAAATACCGTAGAGGTATCGAGGAGGGTCGGATGTGTAAATGTCTAACCACAAGAAAAGTAGTCTTTGTCAACGAAAACATGACAATCCAATCGGGAATTGAGGATCCCGATTAGGCATGGATCAGCTATGTGAGAGCGCTCTGACTGATACAACATGTCTGTTGGCAAAGCAGTAAATTACTCAAATTAGGTGGATTGAGTGGTTCAACCCACATGAGATATCCTGGCCGAGAGTCTATTAAGAGATACTCTCACTGGGGACTCCTCAAAATTGACAGGGTAATTCATGTTAGAAGGGTAGCACAAAGTAACTGGACCCAGTAATTGGATGAATACAATGACTCATCTCAGAAAAGAGTCCCCCAATGGGGATTCCTCAAATGCTTAAAGAGTAGCTCTTATGTAAGGAAGACTGAAGTAGCCCAACCTATAGAAGGGGCTTCTGTCAACACACCTGAAGAGGTGACCCAACTGGGGTTTTTTTAATGTGGATATGAAAGTAATCCGCTTAGGCACGGATCAGCTAAGTAAGTTGAATGTTGTAGCCAATACGACATGCCTCTTCATGATAAAGCTATATGAATTGCTCACACTGTGAGGATGTAGAGATGGGGGTTAGACTATGACTATAGTTTACCCGCAAAAATATCTAGTTTTTAAGCTAAACCACTTCCATAGAAGAATCTCAACCGCATTAGTTCAAAGCAAGTGGGATAAACACGTACTTTACATTCATAAAGATGAACGGGACGTGTATATCAACCATACTCGCAACGAGCGGGAGTGGTAGTCTTCGGACCCTGCGTAGAGCGGATCGATGAAAGACAAATTAAGAGAAATGCAAGGCTTCTCTTATAGAGATTGGTGGCTGCACCAGGAATAAGATGCCCGTAGGACTTCCACTTTGCCCGAAATGCGAGCCGACAATCAAAGTAAGAGAAATACGAGGTTTCTTTTACCTGAAACTGTTGTGAACTTTAAGTGATCATTGACATATGCAAGGTAATCATCATAATTATTTCACATAATGAAGAGATTGCGAAAATGCACATTCTTTTTTCTTTTTTTTTTTAATCTGAGAACTGGATTACAAAGTGCATTTGCTTTGAAAAGCAAATTTCCTCATAAAGTACAATGAGTACATGAAAAAGAGGATAGACAAAATGTCTCTTCAAGTATTGCCCATTGATAGAGGTGTTGGATAATATCCATTTGCAACAATTAGCAATGAAAGGTAGCTTAATTTTCAGATGAAGGGCTACCGGACCCTAAGGGTCAACA
>NW_018250466.1:0-1073 GCF_001263595.1 Phalaenopsis equestris | reverse complement strand
AGACGTGGTGGCAAGAATTTGCCTAACCCACATGGTATTCACCAAAGTAGGGCGATTAACATTTATCCTCAAAAAGAAGAGAATCAACGGGGGAGCACCCCGGATCTCCCTTTATCAACGTAGGACAAATCCATCTGGCATGATGAAGAGCAAGCCAAAATATTTTCCTTATAGCTCATGAAAGAGTGGGCACATCAAATGTGGGCAAAAGCCATTCCAATAGGATCATCAACAATGCATGTGGCACAACATCTGCTACAGTAGCACTAAGTACCACACCAAGTGTCCCATGCAACACCTCAGAGGGTCTCGTAGCATGTACAACAGAAAGTGAATATCCCAGCTTCATAATGGACCGAAAGGTGGACCCCGGTCTCCTACTATGAGGGTCTATAGGATAAGCATAATAAAGAAGTTTGTTCGGACATTCGAAGGATCCGAATAAGGAACTTCTTTCAAGGAAAAGGACCCAATCCTTGTAAAGGGGAATGTGGAATCCCAACAGGTAAAGAGACCTGTAGCTAAGTCAGCGGCCATAATTGCAGTTGTCCGTTCTTATTCCTCTGGACAGCCTTGCCCAATGTAGGGACAGGCGAGACCTCAGAGAAAAACGGAACAATGGGGCTGGGACAGTCGTCAAACCAGCGGAAACATTTCCTCTTAAAGAGGAAACTACACCTACGATATTCTAAGTTACAGAACTCGTAGTAGCAGTAACAACAAGGACTGCAGGGGAGGAAAGAACCTCCTGGCAAACCTAGCTGGAGTATAGCCCACATAGCTAAATAGAGGAGAGAAACAATTCTCAGCCGACGGGACCTCAATTTCATCCCGGGCTGGAACCGAAACGTGTCATGGCGAGGACCCGATCCACACCACCAAAAGACAAAAAGGTGATTCTCAGCTGACAGAATTTAAGCATCGATCCTGGGCAGGAACCAAAATAAATCGTAGCGGGGACCCAGTTGGGGCCCCCGTTCCCCCCCGCCAAGGGATAGTACCGCAAACAGTAACTATAGCACTCTTGAATAATGCAACATCCGCAAGGATAGAAATCCTCAAAACACGGAAGG
>NW_018250465.1:52918-69820 GCF_001263595.1 Phalaenopsis equestris | reverse complement strand
GAGTAGTTCCCTTTATCTTTTTTCATACTTTGAAATTTGGTGAAATAAAGAGATAATTTGGATGTGTCAATGTTAAAATATAAAATAAATTATGATGATTTTTCAACTACGTTCTTAATTTACTTTTTGATCTGGCCAATTGAATTATTAAAATATGTTGTGAAACATATGATCCAGGAAATGGAGTATGAGTTCTACAACAGAGTGAGAATCACTTTTAATTCCATGGAGGAGTATTTCGTTCATGGAATTAAGTGCAAATAAATAGGGAAATATTTATTATTGGGTGTAGAATTGGAGATTCTTAGGGTGACAGACTATAATCCCCAATTCGGTCTTAGTGTCTAAGAACTAAAGTGAGGGTTAGCCTTCAAGGGAAGGGAAGTGGGAGACAATATCCTCCTAGCCAGCCACAGATTTAGGAACTAAACCTAAGATTAACCAATGATTTTCTATAACACTAAATCAGGGTAGAGAATTAAAATTGCTAGAGAATTAAAATTGCTTAAAATTGCTCCTGTTTAGCACAATACATATTTAAACCATTTATTTCATCTCATTTCGCTAAAAACTCATTGTAGTGGAAAGGATGCTTTTTCATATTAGAAAACTTCATCTAATAAGCATAGTTTAGTAGTTACTATTTTAAACTTCGCATTTAAATTTTGCTAGTAGTTAATAATTTAGTTCTGATGGTATCTCAAACTTTTCAAAAGATCGGACCAAAGCAGTTTTAAAGGGGAAGGGCTCAAATTTAGAACGTTTTTATTGAATCCAAATGAAGTAGAACTCACAAATCCCAAGGAGAACCTGAATGACTTCCGAAGCTATCCTATAGTTTGGTTTCAGTTTTAAGAAAAAAATTATTTAAATGTTGCATCCTGCCAATTTTATTAATTAGGGCTTACATTTATGCAAGATGGTCACAAAAATAGCCTGAAAGATGTGAGGATTTAGGTTGTGACGAATGAAAACCTTTTAATGCTAAAATGAGTTATGACTTAAACTGTATAGCAGAGCCATACAAAGCCTAAAGATGAGTTTAGGATTTATGTCACATTAGGCGGACAACCTCGAAATCCTATGGCTTGTTGTTTAATTCTAAGGAAAGATTTTTTATTGTAGATCCTCATGCGGTTGTAGATTACTGCCCACAAAGTTAGCTTCAAGCACCTTGATGAAGTAGCAGTTCTTAATTTTTAAGGGTTCAAGAGGTTTAAATGAAAATTTTAAAGTTCAATCAGGGGGGTTAAAGTTGATAAGACCGACACCGGTTATGATCACACAGTTCCCTCATTCTGGTATCACTATTTCTTTTGGATTTACTTAACTTAAATGATTGTTAGGTCATTTAAACTCGGGAGATCTCGTTAGCAACCGTGGGTTACCTCCTTTGAGGGATTCCGTAAATTCAAAATGTCATTTTAAGTTTAGTGAAAATTCAAATGATTTATGATTACCTTTGAAACAATTTGTTTTAAGTTTGTGAAAATGTTGATTAATTTTTGAAAATGGTTTTAATTTTTTTGTAGGTAAATTAAAGTGCATAACCAAGCAGTTATAATATTTTATAATAAACATAGATTACAGAAAGTAGAATGACAGAAATTAAATAACACTATAAAAGTGTAACTGTCATCTTCTTTGCATTTAACTGAAAGATTAGCTTTTGCAACATATATATAATTTTGCAGGAAATCAAATAAATTACAAGAGTAGATCAAGGTGTGGCTAACAAACCCTCAAACCATAACTCAGTGAGTCCTGAAAGATCTTAGTGGATGATTTCCTAGAACAAAATATAGCAAGTTCAAATTGTGGTTCAAAATATCTAAGAGATTCTAAAGTGTTCGGGGAATGACGCGGAAATGCTTTAAAGATCACTTGAAACGTTTCAAGTTCATTTTGAACTTATCATATTGTTTTCTTAATTTACCCAATGTCAGGTTAAAATTACCCCATTACTCAGGGAACCTTGACCTTTTAATTATGTTAAAAATGAGTGAAACTAGATAGTCGCTTAGCCTTTTATTTGACAGTTATATGAGTGGGTGTCCCAAAGGATAAGTCCCAAGTCATTAAGAATTTTAATGCCTAGAGTTAAAGCAAGGCCTAAAGTGTTTGAAAATTAATTAAGCTCTTCTTTTCTAATCACAATTAAGCAATTCTTACATATCAAACCTAGTTCACTATTAGGCCCCTCAATTTCAATTTTCTAAGCAAATATAAGATAATTAGATATTGAAATGGGATTTCAGTTCTCGTTAATATCATGATTAGTATCTAATCACCAATTTTTTGGCTTTGAATGAGTTAATTACTATCTTCATAGCTTAAGCCCATTAATTTTAGGATCATCCTATTGAATTATCTTCCAAATCATGACAATTATCAAAATCACAATTTCACCTTTATCATAAAAAAGAAGATGGCAAATTTATTTCTACCTCTTAACCCATTATGTTTCAATCATCCAAAAAGTTTCTTATGATCAACATTACCCATTTACACTTTGGTTAATCCTAAAATTTAATTAAGGTACTAAAAATCTTAAATTACCATTTTGCCCATAGGGCTCTCACTTCATAAATTATCAAATGAAATTCAAGTGACTTTGAAGTTTCCATGGAAACTCAATCATGAGCTAATTAAAATGTCCGAGGAGAAAATGTGGTCCTTTAGATTATTATTTAATTTATATAATTATTTTAATTCAAAAATAAGATTTTTCAATATTAATTTACTTAACTAATCAAAACAAAATTTTTTCTTTAAGGAAAAATTATTAGAGGTCCACCTAGGTTATAGAAACACATAGAAAAAATTCTATAATTTTTCAAATTATATTTTAATTATTATAACAATTTTAATGGAAAATACATTTTTAGACTTTAAAAAATTAATATTTAACTTTAAAAAATTAGGAATAATATTCTAATAAGTCCTATGTGATCAAGAAGTGATTAGGAACACTTTGAACCATTTTCATATTTTTTGAAATTTTTAGTTATTTTTAATTATTTTTAATTCAAAATATAGCTTAAAAATGTAGTATTTTCTCAAAAATAAGTTTTTTTCCCTAAGTGCCCCTGATCACAAGGAACTCACAAGGAATTGAGAAAATAATTTTCGTAAGTGTATTTAATTTAATATAATTATTTTTGTATAAAAATATATTTTTTCTTAGGAGATCAACTTCAGTGCTTAAACTTAATCAAATAAACTTCAATTTTTTAGAGTGAATCAACATGTTTTTTTTGCATAATGTGGAATTGATTTTGTTAATTTTTGAATAATATTTAATTTAAATAATTTAATATAAGATATAAAAATTTAATTAACTATATAAATATACAAAATTACACAAATCATCGTGAAATTTTTTCTAAGCTCCTGTAATTATAGGGAACCTACTAAAATTCATCTCAAAATTTTCTAAGTGATGTTTAGATTTATATATTTATTTTAAGTCAAAATAGCCATCTAAGCATGAAAATTATGGTTACCTGCACAAAAATGCTCTCTGACCTTAGAAAAGACAGAGAACATCGTCATGAGGAATGAACTCTCAAAGTTTCAAGCCATGGTGGATAATACTAATCAAAATAATTTAAAATAACATAAAGACTGTTTAATTAATAAAAAATCAGCCACTTATCAAATAAGTTTTATTCTTGTTCCACACTATTCTCCATGATTCACTTAGCAAGTGCATACTTTTATTTTATTTTTATCATTTTTCTATGCAAAGTTATGAATTTTTGAAGTTTTGGTATTTATTTATATCATTTAAATTTATAATTTTCTGTTTATAAATGAGGCGCCATGCAATCCTCGTCCTCTCAGAAATTTCCATGCGTTGCTCTGCCATTTGATGCTATCAGCCACCTCAGTGCCTCGTGAGCTCACGATTCGTGATAAATTAATTTGTCCAACGCTATCTCAGTCATTCAAACGATATATGCTTGATCAAACGACTTCCATTCATCATCCCCAGATGACCTAACCCGTAAGCAGTTCAACTTCAAACCTTAAGATATCTCTTGATACTCAACCAAATTACATGGAGTTTGTTCATACACCTTCATCTACTCAAGACAAACACATCCATACAGTTACAATGCTACGAAATACGAAATATACACATGGAGAATCAAATTAAGCTCAAATTAAGTGGAGAGTAAAATACCTGGTGTGACCTCAATCAAATGGTTGGAGAAGCTTCATAGGAGTGTGACAAGCCTTTAGATGTGTTGTTGGGCTGTGGTGATTCTCTAGGTATGATTTTGATCAAACCAGTTTTCAGGTGTTTTTCTATAGTTAGGTTAGAGGCTCTATGTAATGGGGCTTTTATGGGGGATTAACTCCTCTCACTATTGGGATGGTGTGTGTACAATTAATTTGAGTTTGGTGAAATGTGGAGGTGTGGGGAAATGTGGTCAGAATTGCCCTCATTTTGAGTTAAAAAATGAAATCAGGCAAAGGGAATTAGGGTTAGAGGTTGGTGGGGATGAGCTTCTCTAGGTTGCGAGGAGGTCTAATGGAATTTTAGCAGATTTTTGTTTAGATTTTTGGCTATTTTCTCCTTTAGCTATGGAGAAAGTGAGTTTAAATATCCTTGGAAGGGGCGGAGCTCAGGGCTTCAATTCAGGTGCATTTAACAACTTATGTGGAGGGATGAAGAGTGCGAAAGACCAATTAGGGTTGGACTACTTGGATGGGTGAAATTAGGCTTGGATTTGGGGAAGCTGACTCTCAGTTTTGGCTCCTCTAGCAACTAGCCTGACCGTCAGGGCTAGGGATGGTGGTTAGAAGAGTCAGGGAAGCCAGAGGGAGGTTAATGATGATTAACCATTAATGGTTAAGGCATGATGACAGGGATATTTTGGTTTAGGAAAAATATGGGAGGAGATCTCTTAAATAAAGGGGCCATTGGTCCATGGCTCATATAGGGTGGGCTAAGTGAGTTTTTTCTTGGTGACTAGAGTCTAAATTATGGCTTTGGTGGCTTTGGTTTGATCAATTATGTTTGGTTTGGTCAACTTTAGTGTATGGGTTAAATTTTGGTCATTTTGGCTTAAAGTTGGGTGTAAGTTGGGCTAGTCATGACATTGTGCTCAATTAATTAATCAAGATGGTGTAGATGATTTTCATGAAGATTTTAGAAAAGGTTTGTAGTGGTTTTAAATTGATTTGGAAGTTCAATTTGGTGGTATTTGGACATTTTGTCAATTTTTGGGATGTTGGGTTTAGATTGGGTTTAGGTTGGGTTAGAGTTTATCTACGACCCAATTGATGGTTCAATTTCATGCAGGTGATTGTCATCAAGTGTTTTGAATATCAATTGAGTGAAAATTTTGGGGTTATGGCATTCAATTTGATGGAATTTGGGGACATTGCTAATTTGGAGAAAAATCGGGGGTTTTAGTCCAAGTTGAATTTGTTTGAAAATGAGGCTTGACCAAGGCTAATTGAAGGTTCAATTTGATGTGGGGAAGTGTTGTAAAGAGTTTAGGTCTCAAAATTGGGGCAATTGGATAAGTTTGAGAGTTCAATTTGGTGAAGTTTTGTCTTAGTGTCAAATGAGGGATTTTGGGATTGAGATTGAAATTGGGCATGAAGTTGGATTCAATTGGGCTTGGATTTGGTTTCAATCAACTTCAGGCAAGATGAATTTGAGTTTATTATTGAAATTGGGTAAAATTGGAACCAAATTGGTATACATTGGGGGTGAATTAGGGTAATTGGGTCTTCAAGGCCAAATTGGGGCTTTTTGTCAAAATATGTCAAATTTGAGTCAATGGACTGGTCTAAATTTGTTTTATGGATATGTAAAATGATTTTGAAGGTTTTAAGACAATTTGGGTTAATAGTGGTATTTTCGTAATTTTAAAAATTTTAGGGTGTTTTGGGCAATTTAGGTGGTTTCAAATGGTTTGAAATGATTTTTGAAAAAGTTGGGTATTTTGGGTAAATTCGACAGTTTTGAGGTTTCGAGGGTAGTTTGGTAATTTTGGTAGGTTTTGGGCGTAGAATGCTAAATTGGGTATTTTAGTAGGATTGGGGTTGTCAACCACACAACCACCCTACTTGAGCCATGGACCAATAAAATTCCCTAATTTGGGTCGTCCTTGTGGTGGTCTTAGTTAAACCCTAGCCCAGGGCTAATGGTTTAGGGGACCATCCACGTGAGTTTACCAAAAGGTTATGTGATCAAAGTCAAGCAAGATTGGGTTTAAGGTTGTGAGTGAAAGTGTAATGGGTAAGTGTGTGTGTGAAAGACTGACCAAGACCACACCTCCCAGGGTTAACCCTAAGGCCAAGTAGTCTTATGGGAACTCTTCTTGAGATCCTCCATATTGGCTCCACCTACTAAGTGCTAGAAGTTTGAACCAACATGTGGAACTTCAAGTTGAGCAAAGAAGAGTTTAGAGTTTCTAATGGTGAGAGTTCCTTTACTAGTCCTCATCGAATGGTCAATAAGAAAGTCTTATGGTTAGACCCTAGGCTACTAAGGAAGAAACTAGCTAGACCTCAACCAAAAGTGAGGTCAACAATGTGAAGCGACATGACCAGACGATGGTCCTAAATTATGACGAACAAAGAATGATATAAAGAAATTTTAATGATATAAGTAAGAATCTGTTAACCTCACTTTTGGTTGAGGTTTAGTTTTCCTTCTTTAGTTGCCTAAGGTCTAGCCACAATACTTTCTTGTTGACTATTCTTAGAAAACTAGAAAGGAACCCTCAGCAGTAAAAATTCTACACTCCTCCTTGCTTAACATGAAGTTTCATTTACTGGTCCTAACCTCTAGCACTTAGTAGGTGGGGTCAGTATATGGGATTTCATGGAGAGTCCCCATAAGAATGTTTGACCTTAGGGTTGACTTGTGTGTTGGTCTAGAGCTGGTTCACTCACTTGCACCCACTTTCACTCAATGTCACTCACTATCACCTACACTCACTCACAATCCTAAAATTCAAAATTGTTGAATTTGACTCCTTCATCTTTTGGGACTCATGTAGATGGTCCCCTAGACCCACAAACTCTAGGCTAGGGTTTAGCTAAGATCAGTACATAGAGGACCCAAATGGGGATTTCATTAATCCATGGCTCATATAAGGTGGTTGGCACCCCAATTCTACCAAAATGTCCAACTTGACCATTCGCCCCTAAATCCACACAAATTACCTAAATACCCTTGGAACCCTAAATTTGGTCAAAATCCTCAAATTTGGTCAAAATCCTCAAATTCACCCAAATACCCAAATTACCCAAAACCACCAAAAAATTCCAAAATTACCAAAATATCCCCAAAATTGCCAAAAATACTTTTGGAAACTTATGTGGATGGTCCCCTAAACCCTTAGCCCTAGGCTAGGGTTTGGCTAAGACCAACATATGGAGGATCCATAGCGGGAACTCCCTTGGTCTCATGGTTTAAAAAAGGGTAATTTTATGATTAACATCCTCAATTGATCTCATCCTACCCAAATACCCAATTTAGCCTTTTGCCCTCAAACTTTCTCAAAATTACCAAATTACACATGAAACCCTAAATTTTCAAAATTTACCCAAATTACCTAATTTTGTCTAAAAATCCTTTCAAACTGTGTTAAGAGACTCAAATTGCCAAAACCAACCCAAAATTTCCAAATTACCCCCAAAATTACAAGAATTACCAAAATTCCCTTGGAGGCCCAAATTTTCCCAAAACCTTCCAAATCATTCCAAACACTCTCAAAACCAATATGGACCACTCATGAAGTCTAATTTGACCAATTTGACCAATTTTTACCAAAATCCCAATTTTTCCCTTTAAGGTCTAATTACCCAAAATCACCCAAAATTTCCACCAAATTGATCTCAAATTTCCCTAATTTAAAATCTAAACTCATTTTAATCATATCTAAACCCAATTGAAACCAAATACAAGGCCAATTGAGCCCAATTTTAAACTTAAATTCCAAGCCCAGTTTAAACACCCAATTTGACCATGTCTTCAAATTTCACCTAATTGAGTGCCCTAACCTATGCAATTTTCCCAAGTTGGAATTCTAAACTCTTCATAAAAATTTCCCACAAAACATTGATCCTTCAATTGGCCTTGATCCAAACCCTAGCCCAATCTAAACCCAAGCCAAATCCGTCTCCCAAAAATTGACCTAACTTCAAAATTTCATCAAATTGCAACCTTGTGATCAACTCAAATTCCTCAAATTTGCTTCCTAAGCTTTTCATGACATCCTCAAGGACCCATTGAAACCTTCAAATAATTTTGAGCCAAGCCCAAACCAAGCCCAATTTAAACTTTTGGTTTAAACCCTAATTTTGAACCTAAACCCCAAATCAATTCTAATTCTTTTATTAACCAACCTTAATCCTCTACTTCTTTGATTTGCCCCCTAGGATGCTAATAAAATCACCCAAGATTTAATTTTGAAGCCATGGAGCTAGGGTCCCTTGGATTAAGGAGATATTTACCCCATTTTGGTTAAACTCTTCCCCCACACAATCACCCATCAAGCCAGGCTGATCATAATTAAGACTTCCATGTCTGTCCCTGACTCAACCAACCACCACCTCACCTCAAACTAGCCATTCTAGTTACTGGAGAGCTCAAATATGAGAAGACCTCCCCTTCATTGAACTAAAATTTTAACCCATCCAATGTGGCTAACCTTGATTGGTTGCTGGCGCCACTTATCACTCCACATAAGCTTATTGGCACCAGCTAATTAGAGCCTAAAGTTCTTCCTATGGCCAAGGCTATAAGAAGTCCATTTTCAACCAGATTTTATGTGTGTCAAATCTTTGGAGAAACTCTGCCTACTTGCTTCTAGAGCCTCTCCAAGCTGTCATGAATTCATTCCAACCATTTTCTCCCACTGAAATCGACTACCTAAGCTCAATTTTGAGTTTAAAAATACAAAGGGGGTATTTTTCAATTTATTAAGCTCCACCAAACCTTAAATTAAACCATGAAAAATTTTACTCAGACCAAACGAGGAAGTTCCCCTTCAAAAGCCCCCTTTGTTGAGCACTCTAACCTAGTTCTAGACCATGTTTGTATCACCCCTTGATTGAACTCTTTCCTAGGCTCAACCTTAGGTTAAATTAGTGCTTGGAGGTGCTTCATGGAGTCAAAATGAATGTCTACAACTAACCTAATTGAGGTCTCACCTCTTAGGTTAAGGTATAGATCACAAACCCTAAAATCTTGCTCAGTTTCATTAATTTTTAAAAAATGTTAATTTTAAATGTATTTAGCCTGATGGATGTGTTCATCTCCATTAGATGAAGTGATTGGAACAAACCATGAGTTATTTGGTTGAGTATCAAGCGAGATTGAAGCATTTTAGTGTGGACAGTTCTCTGTTTAGGACAGATGGAAACGATGAATCGATGTCATCCATTAACGCGTGTATCGATCCAACAACGGAGGAGGAGCCAGACGATGAGATGGTTCATAAAGTGCAATCTGCGTGGCAGCTGATGTGGAAGGCATCATCGAATGGGAGCGTGTCATGTGGTCTTTCAGAGCCGCCAGAAATCTAGTCAACATCATGTGGATAAGTAAGAAATTAACTGTATTTTTTTTAAATAAATTCAGAAATTAAAAAAATGCATAACTTGATGTAGGAAAATCATAAAAATAAAATAAAAATACTCTCTTGCTCAGTGAATAGAGGAAAATAATGTAAAATAAAATTAAAATTTTTTGGATATGTCTTTGATTATTAAATAATGAAAACCCTCTGGACTATTTTAATTTTATTTAAGTAAATATTAATCACAATGGTTTGAATCTTTCAGAGTTTATTCTCCATGATAGTGAGGATGTCTCATGATTTTCCCAAAGCTCCGAAACCCTAATTTTCAAATCACTTGGCCCATCTTTCATTAAATTAATTATATAAATTAAAAGACCAATTAAAAAATATGAGATTTATTTTGGTAGGTTTCCTGTGGTCAGTGAACTCTAGGAAAAATATAAAATGTATTTAAATGATTGTGCATAATTTTATACCTAATTAAGTGTTTAAAATTAATAAAAAAATTAAATAAATATAATTGTATTAAAAAATTAACCCAAAATGATTCCACACTATAAATAAGAATTATATTAACTTACTGTAAAAAAAATTTGAAAACCATTTGAGTTGATTTGATCACTAAAGTCTATTTTTCAAATAAAATGACATTTTTGCATTAAAATAATTATAATAAATAAACTATAATTAGGAAAATTATGAAAATTGGTTCTCTGAGTTCCTTGTGATGAGGGGCACTTATGATAAACAAAATTTATTTTAAAATAAACAATTCATTTTTGAGCTATTTTAAAATTAAAAATAAATAAAAATATAAAAAAGTCCAAAAGTGTTCCTATTTCTTTCTTGATCACATAGGACACATTAAAATATTTTTTCTATTTTTTTTAGTTTTAAATGATTTTAATTTCTTCACAATTCATATACTCTTTGTAAAGGGGAATGATGCTTTCTTGAATTTGAACTCTTCGTCACAGAAACTTTGTTTAGTTTGTATGTTTTATTTTGAAGTTTAGCAAATAGTTTAGTTAACTTAGTTCTTTTAACTATATTTTATTTAACATACACTCAATTACCTTAGATTTGAATTTTGTGCTTAAGTTTTGTAGTTTAAATTTTGTGTTTTACATGATAACCATAAGAATTTATAACTCCCTATGGGATTGATACTGGGGACTCCATTAGAGCCTTTTATTACTTGAACGATACGTTTACTTGCATTATTATTACAGGTTTGGAAATTTAAAGATTTTAAAAGATAAAATTATTTTTACTAAAGTTATGTTTATTGGGATTGAATTGCATAATTATTATTAGTGTTGTTCCGTATGTTTTTTAATATTGAAAATATTTACAAAAGCAACACTCAACAAAACACCGCATCAAGTTTTTGGCGTCGTTGCTACGGAAAAAATGGTAAATTACTTTACAATTAAAAACAATTTATTTTAATTGAAACACTTATTGTAGCTTAATTTGAATATTTTAAATGTGTTTACTTATTTTAATTACTTATTGTATTTGTTTATGCGTTGTATAAGATTTGAAATTTTAGTAATTTACGATTTGGAGTTAGAAAGAATAAGTAGAAAAATTTGAAAACAACAAAAAGAAATAATTAATTTTAGCAAAAGGGCTTGCAATTTAAATAGTTTTGGAAATGAAAATGAACATCATCAGAGACATTTAAGAGATTGAGCTAATCCTACAGCAGATGAAATTCATTTGAGTATACAAGACCGCGTTGTAGCTCCCAATTCATTTGAGCTTAAACCTGCTATTATCCAAATGGTACAAAAAAATCAATTTGGAGGAACACCAACTGAAGATCCTAACTTAAACCTTGTTTTTTCTAGAATTGTGTGGTATATTTAAATATGATGGAGTGTCGAATGATACCATCAGACTAAAACTTTTTTACTTTTTCACTAAGGGATAAAGCTAACATGTGGTTAAATTTGTTAGCACCTGGATCTATCAGAACTTAGGGAGTCCTATCACAAAAACTTTTATCTAAATATTTCTCACCATCAAAAACTACTAAGCATAGAAATGCTATTACATCTTTTATTCATTTTGAAGTGGAATCCATTTATGAAGCTTGGGAAACGTTTAAAGATCTCCTTTGGAAGTTTCCACATCATGTGTTTCCAGATTGGTTATTAATTCAAACTATTTTATAAAAGATTGGTTTGATCTCTTAGATTAATAATTGACGCTATTGTTGTTGGATCATTAATATAAAAAACATTCGATAAAACATACTCATTACTGAAAAGATGGTTGCTGATAATTTTCAATGATCCTCTGAAAGGGTAAATCCAAAAAGAGTGGCTAGTATTCATGATTTTGATGCAATAATTATATTGGTTACCCAAAAAGCTACTATATCAAAGAAGATAGATCAATATGGAATGAATTATTCTCAGACACCACCTGTGTTTGAGGAAAACTCATTGGGACAAACGATAGAATCTCGACTTCTTATGAGACTTTAAAGGCAATAAATAATTGTTCTAATAATCTTTATTCCAATTATTATAATCCTTCTTAGGAAAATCATCAAAATTTTAGTTGGAGTAACAATAATTCCAATGCTGTAAATCCACAATGGAGGAACAATGTTGCGAACTCATTGGGAAGCTCCAACAATTAGGGAAATCCAACCTATAAACCATATTACCCTATAGGTTTTAATAAAAATTTGCAGAGTAATGAGAAGAAATTATCAATGGAAGAATTAATAATGTAAATGGAAAGTTAATTACAAAGTCAAGGAGCTGCAATTAAAAATATAGAAAATTAGTTGGGATTTATTGCTACTGCACTTAGCAAAAGACCTCCAGAAACGTTGCTTAGTAATGTCGAAGTAAATCCTAAAGATAAATAAAATAGCAAGCTAAGGCAATTAAACTGAGAAGTGGAAAAGAATTAGAAACATAAGTTCAAAAAGAAGTGGAAATAAAAAATCAGATGAAGATTTTCATTTTGAATCATAATGTCCTATAAAACTAATATAAATTACTGTAGAATTCCACCACCTCCATTTCTCAAAGATCAAAGCTAAAAAAAAAGATAACCAATTTCAGATTTTCTGGAAATATTGAGGAAATTAACTATAAACATTCCATTTTTTTTTGCCCTGGAACAAACGCCAAGCTATGTCAATTTTATGAAAGATATACTTAATAAGAAAAGGAAGTTTGTGGATAATGAAACTGGTGCACTTAGTGAAGGGTGTAGCACTATAATTCAAAAAAAGCTTCCTAAAATGCTTAAAGATCCTGGTTGTTTTACTATTTCTTGCACTTTTGGTGGAAGATTTTTTTAGAAAAGCTTTATGTGATTTAGGAGCCAGTATTAATATTATGCCTCTGTCAATGTTCAGAAGGTTGGGTTTAGGAAACATTTCACCTATAACTGTAACTCTTCAGTTAGCTGATCGTTCGAGAGAATTGAGAGTGAGGGAATTGGATATTTTCTTATAGGGTTGTAAGAGGAGAGATAAAGTGAGAGATTTTATCTTCACTCATTTCTAAGAGAGAATTGAGAGTGCTTGTTAAGAGGGAAAGTGCTTAAAGAGAACTTATAAGGATTTGTTTGGGAAGGAGTGTGAGATAAATTGTGTCTTTTATTTCCTTATTTTGCACACTTATTTTTATCTATGAAATCATTATTTTGTTGTCTCCTTCTTATGAATTCTGAGTAGTCTTCTTTATCCTTCTCCCTACTCTGAGTTATGGGTTTTTCAAGAATTAATTTTATTTTATACAATTTTAATTGTTAATAACTTGTGAATATTTAAACTCCGATCTTCATTTACTTTTTGATTTGACCAATTGAAATGTTAAAATGTGTTGATAAGCATATGATCCTAAAGGGCTATGATTTCTACAACATTGTGAGATTCACATACAATTCCATGGGTGAGAATGTAATATGTGGGGTTGAGTGCAAGAAAATAAGGAAATATACTTTGTTGGACGCATAATTGGAGATTTTAAGGTGATAGATTAAAATCCCCAATTTGGTCAAGTTGATTGGAAACTAATGCAAGATTGTTAACCCTCAGGCGAGGGAGAAGTGAGAGCTTTAAAGCCAGAGTCAGTATCCTCCCATCTTAACCACTGAATTAGGGACCAAACTATGCATTAGTCAATGTTCTTTATACAATTGAAAGTGTGTAAAGAATAGGATTGCTTCTATTTGGAACAATATAATTATATATATATATATTTGGGTAAGGAGCATTATTCGGCTCTTTGCATGTTGATCCAAAAGAAAACAAATGTAAAAATTGGAAGGGGTCCCCTATCTAAAACAAAAGCAAAACATAGATAACTCACTCATAAGGGTGACCCATCCACTTACATCCTCAACACAAATAGAAGGGAGAAAATAAGACATTGTATATATATATATATATATATATATATAAGTACATATATATATTTACAAAAGAACTCCCTATCAAAGCTAAACAACTGAATTCCCAATGTCAAGAAGAGACACAATCTCAGCAACATAGCATAACATTTTATGTCCACACTCACAAAACCAGCAATCATCTTTGCACTCTGAGATAAGGAATTTGTAGCTTGTCCCCCTGAGTTAGTAGATGTAGAGAGGGGGAGAGAGTTGTTGACACCTCAGGATGATCAGCATGAGCACCTTCTATAGCTAGATAATTAGCAAGACTATTAGCTTCCCTATACACAAAAGAGAAATGGATTTTACTTTCAGTGCTAAGCTTGTTGATTCTATGAATCCATTGATTGATATGCCAAGAGGAAGACATCTTGGAATTTAGTAACTCCACCAGCAGGTAGGAGTCCACTTCAGCAACAATCCACTGGCAATTGTTCTTATTAGCAAAATTTAAAGCCCAAAAAAATGCAGCAGCTTCAGTTTTTAAAGCATCATCAGCAATATAAGGGGCCTTGTAAAACAGCAAAGTCTTCCATTCGTGATCTCTGAAAATTCCCCCAATGCCTGCTCTCTTGTTTGTGTAGCTTCCATCCGTGTTTATCTTAATGAAAGGATAAGGAGGTCTCTCCCATTTCACCTTGATAATTTTGAAATGGTTGGCACCCATGTAAGTTTTGGTCTTCAGAATCCTGGGGAACTTCCTCCAGTGTATTAGCTTGTTTAGGTAAGCTCAGCAGTTAGTCATCACCCAAGTAGCACTGGACTCCCCATCCTCATGTTTGGCCATGTTTCTAGGCATCCAGATAAACCAAGCCACAATGAAGGGGATTGGCTTGATGTTTATCCCTTTCCAATCTTTAATGCAGTCAGTAATGTTGTCCCAACCAATGTTAATCAGATTTATGTTCATTTGGGAAGTTAATTTACTCCAAACCTCCTTGGCAAAGTTACACCTGAAGAATAAGTGATCCCTTGTGTCCTGATCTAGCTTACATAAATAGCATCTTGAAGGGCCTTTCAGGCCTTTAAGTTTCAGAATATCATCAGTTGGGAGAAGGTTGTTGATGACTCTCCAAGAGAAAAACAACATAGAAGGGGTGAGATGTTTTGGCAAGAGGAGATGTTCCACTGGCAAGAAACCTCAGTCAGTAATGTTGTCCCAACCAATGTTAATCAGATTTATGTTCATTTGGGAAGTTAATTTACTCCAAACCTCCTTGGCAAAGTTACACCTGAAGAATAAGTGATACCTTGTGTCCTGATCTAGCTTACATAAATAGCATCTTGAAGGGCCTTTCAGGCCTTTGAGTTTCAGAATATCATCAGTTGGGAGAAGGTTGTTGATGACTCTCCAAGAGAAGAACAACATAGAAGGGGTGAGATGTTTTTGGCAAGTGGAGATGTTCCACTGGCAAGAATCCCAGCAATACTGGTAATTCTGAGTGTCTTTAGAGATGCTAGCTTTAGTCCTATTCAGCAAGATGAGTTTATCCTTCTTATCTCTGTCAAATTGAATTGTAGAGATGTAGCTAGCAGATTACTCCTTTAGTAATCCCCTCAAGAGATCCTCAGACCAACCATTACCTACCTAACTGTCTTTAACCAATAAATCCCCCTCCTTTTCATCCTGCAGAGGTTCCAAACAGTCATTTGAACACCAATTATCTTTCCAAAAATTATTAGTGTGGTCTTTGCTCCATGATGAATAGGACTAAATCTGTTGAAGGTTCTTTCCAGCAGCAAAGATGTACTTCTTTTAATTGTAGCCACTTGGAGAACATACAAGGGGATAGAGGTAAGAATGCTCTTTAGTAGGGTGATCCTACCCCCATTGGACAAAAAGGAGTTAGACCACCCCTGAAGAGTGGAGGTTATCTTATCAATAACCTCATTAAATTGGATCAGCTTTGTTCTTCCTCTGGTAAGATGAATCCCCAAATATTTGAAGGGGAGGCTCAGGCTAGAGAAACCAGTGTAAGAATGCATCCATTGCTTGATTGGTAGAGAGGCTTTTTTGCTAATCAGAATCTCACATTTTTCCTTGTTGACCTTTAGCCCACACACCTGTTGGAAATGTTGAAGACATCCCATAATGTACTTAGTAGCAGGCTTAGAGGCCTTAGTGAACAACAGGATGTCATCAACATAGATCAGATGGCTGATGTCCATCCTAGCTCTATTGTGATAAGAGTTAAAGGTTTTCCTCTTCTCCTTGCAGTCCATCAGTCTAGAAAGGTAGTCCAACGCCAGTATGAAAATGGTGGGGGACAAAGGGTCCCCTTGTTTAAGTCCTCTAGTGCCTTTAAAAAAACCATGAGATTTCCCATTTATAAAAACTGAGTTTGTGTTATCCTCCAGCCATCTTTTAATCATCTTGCAGCAATCCCTGGAAAAGCCCCTAGCCTCCAAACATTCAATGATGAAATCCCAGTTAACCATGTCATAAGCCTTCATTAGATCAAGCTTAAAGATTGAATTACCCCCTCTGCAAGGTTTCTCCAAATCCTTCAGAAGTTCTTTAGCCAAAAGGATGTTATCCCCAATACTTCTGCCTTTAACAAAGGTAGCTTGGTTGATGCTGACAAGGTGAGGTAAAACAGGCTGAAGCCTGTTAACAATGATTTTGCTTATCATCTTACTTATGACATTCTTTAAACTCAGAGTTCTGTACTACCTCCAGCTATCCTTGATAGAGGTGTTTGGGATAAAGACAATAGTAGAGGCACTGAAATAGTTAGGGAGTGAGTTTCCTTTGAAAAAGTGTTGAATAACTATGATCACCTCTTCCTTGATGACCTCCCAAGCCGTCTTATAGAAATCAAAAGTAAACCCATCAGGTCCAGCTGATTTGGAACTATCAATAGAATTCAAAGCAGCCTTTATCTCTTCCTCATCAGGGATTTCATTTAAATTCATA
>NW_018250465.1:45391-52472 GCF_001263595.1 Phalaenopsis equestris | reverse complement strand
TCTCATTAGCCTCAAGGAGAACAGCCTCATCAATCCTTCCTTTGCTATGCTCCTCCTCCAGCTCAGTTACCTCCTTTTCAGCCTTATCAACAATCAGTAGAAGATCTCAAAAGGTATTCCAGTTCCACTGCTTAAGGGCTTTAGCAACCTTCTTCTGATTAAGCCAAAGGTTGATAAAAGGGTCAGTGTGAAGGTCTTTCTTCCACTGATCTTTAATAATATTCAAGAAAGTTAAATGCTGAGACCAAACATTCAAGTATCTGAAAGTGCTTTTCTGGTTAGCCATCTTATTCCCAATAGTAATCAATAAAGGCCTGTGGTCAGATCTAGCAAGGCTTAAATGGGTAACAGATGTCTGCAAGAACTGTTGGATCCAATTGTCATTAGACAGAACTCTATGCAGCCTTTCCCACAGCTCCTTCCTTCTCCAAGTAAAGGTAGGACCACTAAAAACCAGATCAAATAACCCAGCTTTTTGGATATTGTCATTGAAGAAAGATATATTAATGGGACTAGGAGGTCCCACAACTCAATTCAAGCAGGGATTGAACCTTGGATGAGCTGCAGGGATTCCCACAACTCAATTCTAGCTGCTTTAGAACATCCAACATAGATAAAGGAAGCAAAAAATTCCTTATCCATAAATTTGAGATTAAAATGCAAGATTTGGGTATGGCTAAGTAGGATAGAGCACTGCATTTCTTTCCTACAAAAAACCCAAATTTTGTTGTTGATGTTAGTAAACAAATTGAATCCAGGGAAGACTTTAGCGCAATTTTCAACAGCAATTTTCAACGTGTTGAGGTGAACCATAGGTTCTAAAATGGCAATACACCAAAGTTTGTACCTCTTATTCAGATATTTGAGTCTTCTCAGAGATTGGGGGTGGGCAATCCCCCTAATATTCCAACACAACAGGTTAATCATGGGGAAAGGGGAGAAGAGTAAGGTTGGGACTTGGACCTAGTCCTCCCTTTATACTTGTTTGAACCCATTCTTATCTGATTAGCATGTACCTCCCAACTCTGAAGCTCCTTGCCTTTCCCAATGTCTTGTCCTTCTAGTTTATAATTCTTTTTCTTCTTAGCTTTCTGAATTCGCCACTCTGACTCCAGCTCTTTATTCATGTCTTCTACTAGTTTCTAACAAGGGGGTTCCACCACTGGATAAATCACATTTCTGAGAGGTGAGGAGGTAAACACTTCCTCCACTGACTCAGCCTCTGGTTGGATCTCTATTTCTTTATCCTTTGTAGTTATTTGGCCAACAGCTTTGCTTCAAACTCTAACTATCTTATCCACACAGTGAGGGTCCATTTAGGTGGGGAGCTTCTCATTCCCTTCAGAAAGCACTGTCTTCTTTTGCACTTCTGTATTTCCAGCTTCCTGGATTTTGTTAGTGGCATCCTCCAACTCCTGTTGAGGTTGGTGGTGAGTTCTTATAATGGGAGGTTTCAATCTGTAGCATCTCTCCCTGTTATGTCCAAACATTTTGCAATGTTGGCAATAGTGTGGTCTTTGCTCCATGATGACTTCTTGCCAAAAACCTCTCTGAGTGTCACCAATCCATATTCTCTTAACATCAGGGAGAGTGACATCTCTTTCCACTAAGATTCTTGCACTGGCTGGTCTTGCCTTGTTAAAATTAGCAGCATCAACCTTCAAAGGTGTACCCAAAGTACACCCTATATTGAACAAAGCATTCATTTTAAATAAATCCAAAGGCAGCTTAGGTACCTTAAACCAAATAGGCACTGTGGGAGGTTCTTGTGATGGATCATAATCAGGTGACCATTTTAAGATTTTCATTTCTGTTCCAGCAATTCTGATGGATTGCTTTGCAAAAATTCTGGCATAGTCCTCCTCTTTAGTCAGCTGGATTAGGAGGTGTCTACCATCCAAAAACCCTAGCTTCCATTCTAAAATCTTCAGGGATTCAAAGTATTTTCTTACTAGTTCCATCTTTGGATGTCCCAAGCTGAATTTACAAATTAGGGTGAACTGAACCTCCAAGTTTAAGTCAGCAAGCTCATTTTCAGAAAAAAAGGCAGCAGGTTCCCCATCTTTATTACCCACAGGGTGAATGCAGGTAGCAGATCCTCTTCCAGCAACAGTGTTATGAAAGTCCTGAGGGAAGACAAGTAAATCAGGATCCAGAAAAGGGGAGGGAGTATTACCCACCACTCGAGCATAGGTGGCTTTGGTCCATTCCAAGTTGGTTTCTAATAGGGGTATTCATGTTTCACCAGACCAGGACCCCAAAACAAGGAAGGCTCCAGGCCAAAACAAACACCAGCAAGGGAGGTAAACAACAAAAAAGTAGACAGCTGCTACTCAAGCAAGTCGCAAAGGCAGCAAACCACAGCTTCCAAGCAAGTTAAACGATCACCAAGGAAAGGCAGAAGAAGAAGCAGAGGAGCTTGAGCTGCCTAATGGAACAATAACAACTTCATAAAAATAGCAAGAAACCTCAACAGCCCCAGCAAGGCCACCAAGAACAAAACAGAAAGTTCCAAAAAAAGCCTAAAAATCTTCTTCAAGAACCAGCCAGCACCAAGAATCAAGCTTCCCAGCAACACCAGTCAGCTCCATTACTGCCAAAACCCAATTTATATATATATATATATATATATATATATATATAAATGATTTTAATTTCTTTATAATCCATATACTCATTATAAATGGGAAGAATTTTTTCTTAAATTTGAACTCTTCATCACAAAAAATTTGTTTAGTTTTATAAGTTTACTTTTTAAGTTTAACAAATAGTTTAGTTAACTTAGTTCTTTTAACTGCATTTTATTTTACATACACTCAATTACTTTAGATTTGAATTTTGTGCTTAAGTATTGTAGTTTGAGTTTTGTGTTGTACTTTATAACCATAAGAGTTTCCAACTTTTTGTGTGATCGATACTTAGGACTCCATTAGATCTCTTTATTTCTTGAGTGATACATATAATTGCTTAATTATTACGGGTTTGGCAGTTTAAATATTTTAAAAGATAATTTTTTTTAAAAGTTATTTTTATTGGGATTGAATTGCATAATTATTACTAGTGATGTCATGTGTGTTTTGTAATATTGAAAAATATTTAGAAAAGCAATACACAGTAAACACAACATCAAAGAACAAAGTCCAGCTCTGAGCGCCCACCTTTACCAATGTCTTACACGTAGTTCTAATTTTCCATATGTGAATACGAACCTTCTTTATACTCAGGTTTTGCTACAACTAGTTTTCATGACTTTTTCATACTGGATGCTTCCGTTTACTTTCCTACAATTTATTTAATTTTTGCAAATAAATTTTGCTTTATGTTGCTAACCATGAAACGTGAGTAGCAGAGGCCCGATACACATTTATATAATGCAATTCAATTTTTTCTATTTACTTTACAACACTTTTCTTACCTTCATTTATTTATTTTACTTGCAAAACCTTTTCAAAACTGAAAATCACATAACACATTTTTCAAAATTAAACAAATTTTCAAACCTAAATAAACAAAACAATAATTTCATAACACGTCTTTTTTCATTAAGGAATAAAAAAAGCTATAATTTAAATGATTTTAATTTTCTTAACAATAAAAATTAAAATCATTTTTAATATTATTAAATCATTTTTCAAATTCACACTGCGAAGAAATTAAAATCATCTAGTTACTAAAATGAGGGAATCATAGGATCCTAACTGGTGTCGTTCTAATCAACTTTAACCCCCCATAATACTTGAACAAAACTTGTCACTTAAACACATCCAATAAAACCTTTTGAGCCTTAGACTATAGGACTAGTACTTTGGCGAGGAGCTTGGAGCTAACTTTGATAGCAACATTCTACAACAACAACTGTATCTCCAACAACAAATCTTTTCTTAAACTTAAATAACATGTCATAAGCTTTTGAGGTCATTTTCATAGTGCAACATAAAACCTCACTTTATCTTTAGGCCTTTGCACAATCATATGGTTCAATTTAAGCCCTAACTTGTTTTATGGTTCCAAGGTTGTTGTTCGTCATGACATATATATTTCTATCTTTCAGGCTATTTTTATGATGGGGTCATACAAATTTAAGCCCTAATTAATAAAATTGACAGGATGAAACATTTAATAATTCTTATCTCAAAATTGAAGCCAAATCTTAGGATAGCTTGGCAAGTCACTGGGGTTCTCCTCAAGATTCATAACATCCACCGTTTGACACTCGGTCTGATTTTTGAAAAGTCCTACCTTTCCCAAATTCTTGATGAAAATGTTTTTTGATCTAAATTGAGAGTTTTCTTTGCCGACTTTGATCATTTAAGATAAAATTAAATCTAGGGGCTTACCCTTAGAAGAAACTTTAGAACCCAGCCTAAAAAAACCCAATCTAATCTTTTACATTAAATAGGGAAACTTGTTGGTCGACATAATGGTTTGTAGACTAAAATGGATGTCATAGATTCTTTATTTTATTTAATCGATCTTCACAGATAAGTGATACGTCTATTCCTCAGGATAGGTGTGTCACTTGTAGTGTTGTGCTTGTTTTTTTAAACTATTATCTATATGAGAATGATTTGGTTTCGTATTTTCATAAACTAAAATATTAGTTTCCAAAATTAATATATATATATATATATATATATATATAAACCCCCCGACACATTATTCATTTGATCCAGAGAATTGTATCCATGGTGGCTCATGTGAATGTAATTTTTTCTTTTACTCCTATAGAGGAGAATAGACCTGCCAGCTAGTTAGCCAAATTTGGTAGAATTTCTGTTGAAACTGTAATTCACAATGTTCCTCCTCCCTCTCTTCCTTTACTTTTGGTAAGGGATTTATTAGACATCCCTTACATTTGATTTTGTAACAAGTTTTGAGAAAGACATATCTTTCACGTATGTTTCTAACTATTGGAATATACAAGTGTGTATATATATATATATATATATATATTGATGAAGGAGTTGCTTATGATTCCCTACATGTTGAAGTAATAAACTAGTACAGACATTAGAGAAGAACTGGGGACTCTTTTTTAGTTCAATACAAGAACCCAAGAACTCCGCCAAAAAAAGACTAGGGACCACCCCCCAAAAAAAGGAAACTAGAATGACTCAACAGAGAAAGAAAGGGAATGTAAGATTGCATCTACAACAATTGTAGCAATGTGTCCATATAGGCAATTCTGAAGTGGGGAACTTCTAGAGTATCTCCTTGCAACAGTTAATGGAGAGCTAGTGGAGGGTTAACAACAACCTTAGTCATGTTACAGTGTGATCCAAGCTGGGCCAACCAATTTGCAGGCTGATTTCCTTCCCTATAGATGAAAGTGAACAGGATTTGTACCTTGCTACTAAGATCTCTGATTTTATTTAGCCAATATGAGTGATGCTAGGGAGGTCCCTCCTCATGATTTAAGAGGTGAATAATTACAGCAGAGTCCACTTCTTGCCAAAGCTTATTCCAATTAGCCTTAGTGGCAAGATTGATTGCCCAATACACAACAATGAGTTCAGTCTCAGTGGCATCAGTGGCCATAACTGGGGTGTAGAAATACAGCAGGCACTTACCCAAATGATTTCTGTAAATACCTCCCACTCTAGCTACATTTTTTGTAAAGCTTTCATCAGTGTTAATCTTCACAATGGAATGTTTTGGGGTTTTCCAGTAGACTCTGATAAGTTGAATAGGTTCAGAGTTGATATGTGGGCAGGAGTTGGAGATGATAGGAAATCTTTTCCAGTTGATCATCTTATGAAGATAAGATAAACAGTTTCTAGCAGTTTTCCCAACATTTGGATTAGCATCTTCAAACTTGACCTTGTTTCTTTCCATCCAGATAAACCAGGCAATAGTAAAAGGAATAGTAGCATACTTTTTCTTTTGCCAGAACAACCAGCAGTTGGCAAGCTTATCCCAAGTGAAATCATTCTCGTCAATGGTCAACTGATTCAAAATTTGTTTCCAAACCAGTTGAACAAAGTTACATTCAAAGAATAAGTGATTCAAATTTTCCTCCTCCTTCTTACATAACCAGCATTTAGAGGGACCCCTCAAACCCCTTCAGCTTGAGAATGTCATCTGTAGGGATCATTTTATGAAATATTCTCGAGCAGAGAAAAGACATAGAAGGGGATAGAAATTAGTTCCAAATCTTGTCTCCCCAGTGTGTTTGCTCCTAACTGAAACTTTTGGAGTATATGGCTTTGGTAAGGCTTTGATGGGAAGTTGTCTGCCACAGGACTTTGTCAGCTGTACTTCTATTGAACTTAATATTGGCCACTTTAATAATAGAGTGTGGTTGCATAAGATTAGTAACTTAGCTAGGGACCACTCATCACCATCCCAACAATCAACCACTTTCAAATCACTATTGTAGATATTGGTAATGGGGGATAACCAATCTTTGGGACACCAATTGTTAAGCCAAAACCTGATATCACCTTTGTCCAATTCCCAACTGTAAGTGGTTTCAGCAATATGTCTGAATTTTAGCATTTTCACCCAAATTTTAGAATCTCCAGTTTTCCTTAGGACCAGTGTGGGGTGCTGATCTTTGCAATACTTTCCCCACATGAATTTTACCCACAGGGAATTTTCAGTCCTAAACTTAATCCAGAGTTTACAAAAATTAATTTGAAGGAGTTGATCAAGATCCTTAAAGCTAATACCCCCAGCAATTTGAGGTTTAGCAGCTTTTCTCCAAGAAGTCCAATGGATTCGCCGTCTTTGGCCTGACCACAGAAATTTAGTAAAAAATATTTCCAGCTGGGTTTGTGTGTTTTTCTTAATGTTAGTCATTTGCAGTATATAAGATGGGAAGGCAACGATAATGCTCTTTAACAAAGTAATTCTTCCCCCATTAGATAAGAAAGTTTGTGGCCACCCATTGAGAAGACTTGAAATTTTGTTCAAGACCTCATCAAACTGAATTTGTTTGGTTCTGCCAGTTATAAGAAGCACCCCTAGGTACTTAATTGGGAGTTGAGAAATTGTAAAACCAGTGTATTCAGATGCCCATTGTTTGTGAGTAGAAGAGGCATGTTTATAAAAGACCATCTGACACTTTGTTGGATTGAAG
>NW_018250465.1:44817-45364 GCF_001263595.1 Phalaenopsis equestris | reverse complement strand
ATATATATATATAAAGCATGATCCGAAAGGTTAAGCCGAAGAGGGGAGAGGTGGCCCAATTGCTATAGACCATTGAAATTCTTAGCTTTAATTCTAAGATGTGGGGCCTCAATTATATTGCCATGAAGTAGGAGAGCAAGAGGAGTGGGGTAATGAACTGTTTTTTATAGATAGCACTATGATCTGATTAACACTGTTGTTTACATAATAATATAATCTAAATTAAAATAAACCAAACTGTCCATGTAAATCTTATAACATTTTCAATAGGATTTAAAAAAAGGAGCGTTTTTGCCAATATTATATGATTATGAGAGAACTTAATTAGATGCAAGCTGTTTCAAAATATTCAACTTCAAGACCCGAGGATAGTCTTTCAGAATCACATATATATGCAGGCTAAACAGAGAAGGTCGCGCCTAAGCGTCAGAGGCCCCGCGCCTAAGCGTCAGAGGTAGTTATTTGGCGGTTTTACTAAATGAGTAAAATTGGTTTTCACAAATTTCAAAGAGGTTTTTGAGCCACCCATTGGCTTAATATGTGGTTG
>NW_018250465.1:42712-44804 GCF_001263595.1 Phalaenopsis equestris | reverse complement strand
TTTAACCACCATGGAGTAAAATTATCATGAAAGGATGCGTCTCTTGGGCAAAAACATCAAATCAAGACAAATTTTGAAGAGATCGCGAGGCACCTCTTGGAAATCTATAAAAGAAAGAAGAGATGACATAGAAAAGGGTCCTGAAAATATTGACAAGTTTTGAAAGTTCTTTTCTAGGGAGTTAGTTCGGAGAGATTTTCAGGAACAACTTTTAATTTAATTTATCCTTTTTATTAGTTTTGTGGAGGACTTGAGAAAATTTTTTATCTTTTTGTTCTAGATTACTTTTGGTTTTAATCGAGACTTGTTGTTGGTTTGACAATGATTTCTTCTTTTAAACTAAAGTGCGGTTTTGTTTTCTCCATGGATTCTGAGTAGTTTTCTTTATCATTCTTCTTAAAATGATAAGTAATTAAGTTTTGAATGAAAGTTGTGGAGAGTATTGATCTTTAATGCTGAAAGAAGTTGTGATTATTTAAATCTATGCACTTCATTTACTTCTTGATTTGGCCAATCCAGATTTTAAAATTTGTTGTGGGTAAATGTAAGAACCGAGCTGGTATTGTCTTAGTCAATATTTGGAAAGAATCACATGAGGTTCTATGAATGAGAATGTAGTTCATATGATTGAGTGCAAATAAATAGGTAAATATTCATTGATGGGTGTAGAGTTAGAGGACTTTAAAGTAATAGGTTAAAGCCCCCAAATTGCATTATTGTTTTATGTTCTGATATGAGAATGTTAGCCCCCAGGTGGAGGGAATCGATGGAACTCTAAAGTGAGAGCTAGTATCTTCCCTGCATAGCCGGTCTTCAGAACAATTCAAACTTTAAATAAGCCAATGTTCTTTATAGCATCTCTAGTAAGGGTAAAGAATATTATTGCTCCTACTTGGCACAACACAATATGCATACTTTCACAACAGAATTCCTATATTTATTACTGATTCATGATAAGAAGAAATATATTTTCATATTAAATACTTTTCTTCTACAAAAACTTTAGTTATATTTTTACTGTTTTGTTAAAATATCAAAAATATCAAAAATATTAAAATTCCTACAAAAATCATTTTTAGTATAAGTAATTATATTTTAAAAATAGAAAAACTTTCTTAAAAGTGCATATTGCATAATCTTCCCTGTGGGTTCAATATTCAAGACTTAATAAAAAAGACCTATATTACTTGATAACGATACATATACTTACGTAGTATCTAAATATAAATACTATAAATTAAAAAGTTAAATTCTTATTTTTCTTGGATCAAGTGTTTGGTTTTGTTGCAAAATAAGGAAATATAAGTGAAAAATACCATCGGAACTATTGTTATACTATGCATAAGCATTAGGTATGGGAACAAGTTTTTGGTGTCGTTGTCAGGGAAGAAAACTAAGTAAATTTCTATTTTTAGAAAGTCTTATTTAAATTTTAAATATTGTATCTCATTTTGTATGTTTTATTTTATTTTATTTTATTTTATGTTAGTGTATGTGTAGTTCACGTTCTGAAGGACTACTGCCCTACAATTTTGATTTAGAAAGAACTATTACAAAAATAAAAAAAACCAAAAAAAATAAAAATCCAAAAAAATCCAAAAAAATACAGAAATGGCAAACCAAAATAATCAAAATCTTGAAATTTAATAAGGATTTAGACCCTTAAGAGATTATGCAAACCCTACACTATATGAACTTCATGAACTTCATTGTAGTATTCAAAAACCTACTTTAATGGCTAATTCATTTGACCTTAAACCTGCTATTATCCAACTATTATCCAATTGCTATTATCCAATTAGTATCAAATAATCAGTTTGGGGGATCACCAACTGAAGATCCAAATTTATATCTTACCAATTTTCTAGAATTATGTGCTACATTTTAATATGATGGTGTTTCATATGATGCCATTAGACTTAGGTTATTTCATTTTTCACTGAGGGATAAAGCTAAGATGTGGTTGAATTTGTTAGCACCTAGATCTATTAGAACTTGGGGTAATTTAGCACAAAAATTCCTTGCTAAATATTTTCCACCATAAAAAATTTTGAAGCTTAGAAATAATATTACATCTTTTAATCAGTTTGAA
>NW_018250465.1:39261-42369 GCF_001263595.1 Phalaenopsis equestris | reverse complement strand
ATTTTTCTCAACCAATTTCCATGATTGAAGAGAATTCATTAGGCCAAATGGTAGATTCTCAAGTATCATTAGAAACTTTGAATGCCATAAATAATAAGCAAAATAACCCATATTCCAATTATTATAACCCAGGTTGGAAAAACCATCCTAGAACAACAATTCGGGTTGTAATAATCAACAATGGGGTAACAACCAAGTATACCCATTGGGAAACTGGAAAACCCAAGGGAATAATAATTATAGATCTACTTATCCTGCAGGAATCAACAGTAATACAAAATTTAAGGATAAAAAGTTATCTTTAAAAGAAGTGGTGTTAAAAATGGGTAATCAGTTACAAAGTCAAGGAGCTGCAATTAGAAATATTGAGAATTAACTTGGGCAAATCAAAAATTCATTAAGTAATAGATCCCAAGGAACCCTTACTAGTAATACTGAATCAAATCCAAAAGAGCAGAATAAAGAATAAGTTAAAGTCATACAAATTAGAAGCGAAAGAGAGTTGGAAGGTAGGGTTGAAAAAGAAATTGAAGTTGAGAGAGAAGAAATTAAAGTAGAGAGAGAGAAAGTAGAGAGAGAGGAAATTGAAGAATCAAAAGAAGACGCTCCAAAAGATTTTGAAAGACCTATTTCTATGCTTAAAATTAATTTAGAAAAACTACCACCTCCAATTCTGAGAGACTTCGACAATAGAAGTTGGATAAGCAATTTTTAAAATTTTTGGAAATACTTAAGAAGCTTACAATCTCTTACAATCAATATTCCATTCGTTGAAGCCTTAGAACAAATGTCAAGCTATGTAATGTTTATGAAGAATATTCTCAACAGAAAAAGGTAGTTTGAAGATAGTGAGACTGTTGCACTTAGTGAGGAGAGCAGTGCTATAATTCAGAAGAAACTTCCTAAAAAGCTTAAAGATCCTGGTAGCTTTACAACTCCATGTGCAATAGGAGACAGATTTTATGGTAAACCTTTATGTGATTTAGGGGCAAGCATTAACCTTATTCCATTATCAATATTTAAGAGATTGGGATTAGGATAAATAGCCCCAACTATTGTAACACTACAGTTAGTAGATAGTTCAATAACATATCCTAAAAGTATTATAAAAGATGTCTTAGTAAAAGTGGATCAGTTTATCTTTCTTATTAATTTCATTGTGCTAGATATGGAGGAAGATAAGGGTATACCTATCATTTTGGGGAGACCTTTCCTGCGCATCAATGATCAAATTGTTACTTTTAACATTTCAAAATCAATGAAATACTCTGCAAAAGGTAAAGATGATGAATGCTATAGAATGGATGTTATAAGATATTTAAGCAAATGGAATTTCAAGACTATTTATGAAAAAAAAAGATTTGGAACACTAGCAAGAAGATGAATTAGATCAATGTGTAAATCTTTTTAAGGAAGATTCAAGTTATGTTTAAGAAAGTCTTATTTGATTTTGAAATAGTAGATCAGAAGGGAACTGAAAATCAAATTGCTGATCATTTGTCTAGGCTTGAATTAGAAAAACCACTATGTTTTGAAAAAGGAATTAATGAACATTTTCCAGATGAAAAATTGTTCACTGTAAATGAGTGGCATGTTCCGTGGTATGCCTGACAGCGACTTTATATATGCTTAAAAATACAAGTATTTAATACTGCTGCTAAAAGATCTAATTCCTCAGCAACGACACCAAAAGCTTAATAATAGTTATAGATTCAATAAAGATGAATATATAAAATATTCAATAATAGTAATGCCACACTTATCAACGCAAGTATACGTATCGCTCAAGTAATATAGGGCTCTAATGGAGTCTTAGATATTGATCCCACATGGAGTAATATTAGAACTATGAACTAAAATTTTAGTAAAGCAATACTTGATCGCAACAATGGAATTCAAATTACTTATCTTTCATTAATAGACAATTGAAATAAATATATAATTTTAATAACTCTTAAATAACTAATTATACTAATAAAGTTTTTAATGTGATGTTCAATATATAAGAAAACATTCTTCTTCTTGTCAATAAATTATAGTGAATGAATAAAGTGAATCAGTTCAAATTGTGTTATGTCAAATAGGAGCATACCTATTCTTTACCATTTGGTCCAGGTATAAAAAACATTGACTAATCCTATGCTTGTTTACCAAATCTGCGGCTAGGTTGGGAGGATATCGGCTCTCTCTTCAAAGCTCCCACATTCCCCTCACTTGAGGGCTAACATCTACACTTCAGCACCGAAACGATAAGACAAAATTGGGGATTTTAGTCTGTCACTCTAAAATCTCCAATTCTACGCCCGATAATTTTATTTCCCTATTTATTTGCACCCAACTTCCAAGGGCTTTGACCTCCTTGAATCTTGTATGTAATTTACCGTTTAGTTGTAAAATTCAAGTGATCACTAATTTACCTTACCTAACAAATGCAAGGGAAATTAAGAGTTTTTTAGGACATGCTAGATTCTACAGGAGATATATTAAGGACTTTTCTAAGATTTCTAAGTCTTTATGCCATTTACTGGAGAAAGATGCAATTTTTCAGTTTTGATGAGGAATGCCTAAAAGATTTTAAATTATTAAGAGAAAAATTAATCACTGCACCAATTATATTTTCACCAAATTGGGAAATCCCTTTTGAACTTATCAGTGATGCAAGTGATTATGCTGTTGGAGCTGTTTTAGGACAAAGATATGAACAAATTTTTAAATTATTTACTATGCTAAAAAAACTCTTAATAGAACTCAAATTAATTATACAATAACTGAGAAAGAGTTATTAGCAATAGTATATGTCTTTGATAAATTTAGATCATATTTGATTGGAACTCATTGTATAGTGCATACAGATCATTCTGCTATTAAGTACTTAATGAAAAAGAAGGATACTAGATTTATAAGATGGATTCTTCTTTTACAAGAATTTGATTTTGAAATAGTAGATCAGAAGGGAACTGAAAATCAAATTGCTGATCATTTGTCTAGGCTTGAATTAGAAAAACCACTATGTTTTGAAAAAGGAATTAATGAACATTTTCCAGATGAAAAATTGTTCACTATAAATGAATGGCGTGTTTCGTGGTATGCCGACATTGTGAACTATAT
>NW_018250465.1:37279-38039 GCF_001263595.1 Phalaenopsis equestris | reverse complement strand
TTTTAACAAATCAATTAGCTAGATTGAAAGTAAATTAAGATCAAAGTGAAAAGATCATCACAACTTCTTTAACATTTTCATGGCTCAACCAATTCAAATCACCATTTCACAAATCTCAAGACAAGGATAAAGACAGAGAAAACTACTCTAAAATCATGGGGAAGACCAACAAATCTCAGAATTCATATAAAAAGCAAAGTCATACAACTACAACAAGTAAATAACATTGATCTCTAATTTCTCTCCAAGAAAACTCCTCAAAGTTCCTCTTAATCTCTTCCTTTCTTTACAGCAAACAGAATTCCTCTTCGAAGTGGAAAGGAGGAAGAAATCTCTCACTTTTCCTCCACTTACAATCTCTCAAAGAATTCCTCACAATTAGACTCTCTACACTTTCCCAACACTTAACACCCCCCGTCCTCAGCCTCTTCCCATGGCCAGAGTCTCTAATTTTCAGCCAAAATCTTCTTTTTAAAGATGTGGATGAGTTTTCCTAAGAGTTTCCTAAGCATCCCTCCAAAATTCTTTCTTATCCAATGTATTGTTGGACATAACCGCCGATCTCTCCGTCTGCGGCCTCGAGGGTGCCTTCGGCGTGCTTTCTAAATCATTAAATCTGGAGTCTCAAGAATTTCTCACTGTTGGCGCCGTTGGGCTCGCCGTCGGCGCCCTAGTTCAAATCTTCACATTTTTGTCATTTTCGCTCTAAATTCGCTCCTTTTTGCATCTTTTTGCTCCAATGACCTTAATTCATCATTCC
>NW_018250465.1:36758-37075 GCF_001263595.1 Phalaenopsis equestris | reverse complement strand
CATAGTGAGATTTTTAGAAAAAATTCAAGTAATTAAATTAACTCTGTAGTTACAAGATTATCTAGTCATCAAGTTTAAGAGTTCTAGTCTTCTATTTATTTCAATAATGACTATATGTTGTAATATTAAGTCATTTAGAATAATTAAATGATAGGAACTTCATGAGAACACTACTAGAAAAAGATCTAATCCATAATTATAAGTTTAGGAATGTACTTAGGTTTTTCCTTTAGGCAGGTCCAGTGAAGCCAATTTTTGATTAGGGATCTCCTCAAACTTCTCCTCACTTCCCTATATATATATATATATATATATAT
>NW_018250465.1:31841-36233 GCF_001263595.1 Phalaenopsis equestris | reverse complement strand
AGAACATCTAATAGTTAATCTTTTTCTTCCCTCCCCCAAACTTAAATTTTTAAATATGAAATGATACAGGTGAAAAGAAAAACTCTAAATATAAATCATACCTCAGTATTTTAGGCATTTTCATTATTCTGAAATTTTTGCAGTCCTTCTCAGAATTTCTATTTCACCTGGTCTGTAACATTAGGAGCTTTCTACACATATAAGTCATTAGAGAATTTTTTAGGTAATAAAATTATGAAATAAGTACAACACTAAACATTAAACAAACTCAATATTTCACTAACACATCAATAATACTAACAAAAAAATTACAATTAAATGCAAAAATGAAACTCACATCACATTATAGTTCACAAAGTACTAATCAAAATTCATTATACTACACATGCAAATTTTAACTACCACACTAATAATTATAACAATAATTAAAAATTATCCAATTACAACACAACAATAAAAATAAAAGTACAAACACACAAACATCCATTTCTATTAAAAAAATTTACCAATAAAAGTACATCAACTATTATCAAATATCAAAATCCCAAACTATATCTTCGTCTCTCTGGTCAGCAGGTTGATTGGGTTGATACTGAGTATAACGGGGGCATTCAGGAAATGTAACATCATACTCACCTCTGTAGTGTCGGGTCTGAGCTTCGTAGTAAGCTATCTCAAAATCAAAATGCCTCTGTAGGTACTCACTATTATAATCAGTTATACGTTCTAAACCCCCAATTCTTTCATTTATTAGCTATATACTCTTTCGTTGTAAGGTCAATTCATCAAGTCAGTTAGGGTAGGAGAACTAGAAGAAGGAAGGTCATAACTACTACAGGGGAAATCTCTACTAGTAGAAGGTTCTTGACTCCTACTCCCAGTTCTACATTTTTTGTGGGATTCATAAGTCTTCAAATTAGCCTTACTAATGGGTTTCATAGGGTAAACCCATTCCTCATCATCTCTAGCTTCCAATCCAGAAAGTTGGCAAAGTGCATAAATGAGGTCAGGATGTCCTAGACCTCCACTTGTTTCACTCCTTGCCGTGGTCAATATATTCTTAAAAATGATTCTCCCCATATTTATATTTATGTTATTCTGAATAAAGAAATTCAGAATAGCTTTATCTCTTGTTATCTCACTATGGTGATAGGTCGGTAATAGAGTAGAGGAAATAAAATAATGCCACGCTTTAGATGTGGCATTCAACATGGAAGCAGAAAAATTTACCCGTTCTCGTTGCTTTATCTTCCACGTTCCTTTCCCATCAGCGAGAAAGTTATTCACATCATTCAAGGGGCCTTCCATTATACTGAAGGTTTCATAATGGCAGCTATAAGAGTCTAGAACTTCGTAAAAGGAGTTAATGTAGGCGCTACTAAATTCAACAGGAAATCCCCGCACTTGAACGATTCCGTCCTCATAATAGAACACATTGGCATAAAACTCTTTTACAATATTCTCAGTAGCTCAGCGGCCTTATTGGTGGTGTAACAGAAGTTTTCCCACCTCCACTCGGTAATAACTCGTTTCATTTCTCCTCCCAGACTCTCAAAAACTTGATCTTGTATACACTTCTTTCCTTCAAACACTGAAGTAAACTTTGATTGAGCCTTTGCATTGACGAAGCGAGACTTGTCAAACTCAAGTCGCCTCTTTTATCGTTGAGCCATTTTAGTCTAATCAAAATTATAGATAAATTCTAAAATATACTTCAAATATGTAAATACTGGCTTCCAAGAGTGATTCTAAGAGTTCAAAACTAAGTTTCATGAATTTCTTCCCAATATTTTCTTCACATTCTCAAATTTTTTGGGTCTCCTCAATGTGGAAGAAATTCATGGTGAAAATTAAATATTTTTAGTTTGGAGTGAAGCTCTTACAAAGAGACGATGAGATGATCAAATTTGGTGTCTAAATGCCTTGAAATCACACCCAAATCCAAGATCTTTCAAGCCCTAGGTCAAAAATTCCGTTTTTCAGAGGAAGGGGATGATGAATAGTGGCAGTTGACTGGGCAAAATTTGGGGTTTTGACGGGTCAAAATTGGGGTTAAAGGTGTTTTTTTCGGGATCTCACCGTCAGCGGTGCCTTCGGCGCGCTCTATTTAAATTATATCCTTGCTTTATTGAAATTATATCCTAAGTCTCAGGAAAAGTCCGTCGTCGGCGGGCTCTATTGAAATGGTTCAATTTCTGGATTTTTGCAATTTTGATCAATTTCAAGCCTCAACAACATCTGTTCAATCATTATAGTCATAATCTTAAGTGATTAAATGATGTACTTATCACAAATAAACTTTCACAACACAAAACATCACAATTATATAGAAATTCCAATGGTTACAATATACGTTACACAACACACCTTAGTTTGGTATTTTATTAACCTTAATACATCAATTTAGCATGCAATCCAAGTCATAACACTCAAAATGCTGAAAACAAACATCCTATGCTCAGTCTCAACTATACAGAGATCTAAAAGCATAATTCTAAAGCAAAACAAATGCAAAGTCCTAATCAAATTACATTCATAGACAGACAAGTAGCAAGACAGACAGGTAGCAAGGTAAATCTACTATTCTTCAGATTCAGTGCTAGATTCACCTCTGAGATCACCCATTGCTTGCACCTGAACGAAGAGGTTATAGAAAGGTCGGTATGGAAATATTCAGTATTGTCCTCTTTTATCAATTTCATCCTTCTCATCAGCAATATCAAACTGTCTTCTATATGTCAAGAGTGAGAAAAATGTTCTTTCATCCCCCAGTCTAGATGATCGAATAAATCAGAGATATTATTAATTGCATTCATAATATTTTGTACCTCCTTCTCCAATTTCTTAATTCTGGGCAGGATCACCAGTGTCTTGTCCGGAACTAAAGGTTGAATAGGCAGTGAATTCTGAGATGATTGATCCACCATAATAGTCATATCATTTTCATCTTCATAGGCTGGGAATCTCTTAGTTGGGTCCAAAGGCTTCCAAGGTAGAAGCACATTTTCCCAATTTTCATAGGATACTTGGAACTAACTGCAAACTAAGGAAATTGTGGAAGGGTGTTCAAGCCCATAAGTTGATCCATGAACGATCAGACCCAAAACAGACTTCACAATTATAGATCCAATATTGATCGACAGTACCATTTGGATGCAGTAATTTAGAATAGCACTTTCTTTAAAAACTTCACCGATCCTCATTGTCGATAACAGTTTTGCAGAAATGAAGAAGTGCCAGTGTTTCGAAACGGGATTTAGAAGTGTCGCAGAAAACCTAACTTACATGTTTTCTCTCATTTCCAAGTCTTCAGTTTCATCTGTCAAATATTGGTAAATTTTATTCATCTGGTTTCATGTCGGGATGAAGTTGGAATAATGGCAGACATGAACGTTCTCTATCATATATAATTCATTGATCCATGTAGGAGTAAAAGTTATCCATCTACCTCACACATATATGACTACCTGGTTGATTCCATGAAAATTAGTATAAGATTCCTTCACAACAGGAACAAGCAGAACCAACCACGACGGCGGTAGTGTAGCACAACACTTCCCATCTTCACCGCACTATCACCTCTTCAATTGCCATCGAGGGATTATTCAATCCCCGATTTACAAATCCTCGTTCCTTGATTAATCTCTTCTTCGCCAGTATCTTGTTGAAGATTCACTGCGCTTCCGCACTAATGAACTTTCTCTGGTTGAACACTCTCATTCTATGGTTTTCAAGAGAATTGGACTCCATAGGGATGAATTTGGTGGAGTTTCACTTTATTTTTAGGGAACTATGAACTTAGGAATCGAATTTGGGAGTTTGAAAATGGTAAGTCCCGCCCAAAACCGCCAAAAGCCGCCCATTCAAACTCCAGAAACCGCCATCCCACCGGTCTTGCCGTCGGCGGCATCGAGGGCGCTGTCGGTGAGCCTTTAGTATTTAGTTACCTGGACTCTTGGGAAAAACCCGTTGGCGACGGCGTTTATGGCGCCATCGGCGCCCAAGGCAAAAATTGCACAATTTCGCTCTGGTCCGAATGCGTTATAATTTTTCTCTATGGATCCAATTTTTATGATAATTGAAGGGTAAATAAGAGTAGTAGAGTTCAATACTATCACAAACTAACAATAATTTCAAATAAAAACTGTTATAATCGTAATAAAAATAAAGATAACTATGGGTTGCCTCCAATAAAGCGCTTGGTTTAACATCGTCAACCCGTCCTATTCAGGTATTATTCAGGTTGACTGATCATTAAAACCTCTTTAAAATTTGGTCTTTTACCCTCAAAATATGGTTTTAATCTGTATCCATTTACTTTAAATCTATTTCCAGTGTTTTGACCTTCAAGTTCAACAGCTCCGTAAGTATACATTTGAGTCACACTATAGG
>NW_018250465.1:31419-31635 GCF_001263595.1 Phalaenopsis equestris | reverse complement strand
AGCCCATAATGCGTTATCCAGTCTAGTGGACCAATCGACTCGACTAGGGCTTACAGTCTTTTCAAGTATTTGTTTAATCTCTCTTTTAGAAACTTCGTCTAACCCACTAGTTTGAGGGTTATAGGAAATAGAGATTCTATGAATAATATTAAACTTTTCTGCCAATCTCTGAATGTATTTATTCCTAAAATGGGATCCTCCGTCAGTGATAATCAT
>NW_018250465.1:30637-30971 GCF_001263595.1 Phalaenopsis equestris | reverse complement strand
TCCCTACATTATTTATATAAATAAGGCTCATCCCAAAAATATGCTTTCGCATCATGAATGAATTTCCTTTATTGTTGCAAAAATATCACTTCTGGCAAAATATCACTTCCAATATAATTAACAATATCAACATACCATGGTATTTTCCACTCATTAATATTATAAAATTGTTTATCAACGAAACTGTCTGTAATTTCATGGTCGGTATCTGATAATTCATGGTTTTCTAATCTTGACAAATGATCAGCAATTTGATTATCATTTTCCTTTCTATCAATAACCACAAGATCAAATTCTTGCATCAAAAGTATCCATCTAATTAACCTTGGTTTGG
>NW_018250465.1:30102-30479 GCF_001263595.1 Phalaenopsis equestris | reverse complement strand
CTAACGTAGTATATAACCTTAAAAATCTTTTCATACCTTTGTCCATGAACAACTCCAATAACATAATCACTAGCATCACACATCAGTTCAAATGGTTTCTCCCAGTTAGGTGAAACTATAATAGGGCCTGTGATTAATTTTTTCTTTAATAACTCAAAGGCATTTAAACAGTTTTCAGTAAATTCAAATTTCTTCTCCTTTTCTAAAAGTTGGCATAGAGGTTTAGTAATTTTTGAAAAATTTTTAATAAAACGCCTGTAAAAACCAACATGTCCAAGAAAAATCTTAACTTCTCTTACATTAGTAGGATGTGTTAGTTTAGATATAACTTGAATTTTTGTAGGGTCTGCTTCCATGTCTGCTTCCATACCATTTTT
>NW_018250465.1:28123-30030 GCF_001263595.1 Phalaenopsis equestris | reverse complement strand
CATAAATTGACATTTCTCCCAATTTAGAACTAAATTAGCTCCAAAACATAACTCCAAAACATTTTCAAGATAATTTAAGCATGCGTTAAATGATGTTCCAAATACAGAGAAATTATCCATAAATACTTCCAATTCATCATGAATTAACTTACTAAACATAGACATCATACATATCTGGAATGTTCCAAGTGCATTACATAATCCGAAAGGCATTCATCGAAAAGTAAAAGTTCCAAAAGGACTAGTAAATGTTGTCTTTTCTTGATCCTCAGGAGCAATAGAAATTTGATGGTAACTGGTGTATCCATCTAAAAAACAAAAATATGTGTGCCCAGCAAGTCTATCTACTATTTGGTCTAAAAAGGGTAAAGGTAAGTGATCTTTCCTAGTGGCAGTGTTTAATTTTCTATAATCAATGTAAATACGCCACCCAGTAACTTTTTTGATAGGTATTAATTCATTATTTTCTTTTATTTCAGCAGTCACTCCTCCCTTCTTAGGAACACAATGAATTGGACTTACCCAAGCACTATCTGAAATTAGATATATAATTCCAGTATCTAACCATTTCAAAATTTCCTTCTTAACTACTTCTTTCATCATTGGGTTTAATCTCCTTTGTGGATAAACTCTTGGTTTATATTATTTATCTAGTATAATTTTGTGCATACAGATCGAAGGACTGATTCCTTTAGTATCAGCTAAGGTCCAACCAAAAGCTTTCTTATATCTTTTTAATCTATCTAACAGTCTTTGCTCTTGCAAATCATTTAATTCTGAAGATATAATAATAGGTACTGTAGATGAGTCTCCCAGAAACACATACTTTAAGTGGCTAGGCAATATTTTCAACTCAAGTTCAGGTGGTTTTATAATTGATGGAACTAGATTCTTATCAGCATTTTCTGTAATATCTAACATCTCAACTATTCCTTGAACATAATCTAATTCTTCATTTTCTATTTCATCCAAAATAACTTCATAACTATCTTCAAATTGTTCTTTCTCTTCAAAATATTCTTTAAAATGTTCATTCAATAGATGTTCACTAATTTCAATACAAAAACATTCATTATCTCTTTTAACAACATGGTATTTAATAGATTTTAATCAACTTTTACTAACACAGCTTCTATAACTCCCTTAGGATATGTAACTGAACGATCCGCTACCTTAAGAGTTACAGAAGTAGGTGAGACTTCTCCTAATCTCAATCTTTTGAAAATTGATAGAGGCATACGATTAATGCTGACTCCCAAATCACATAAAGCTCTTCCATAAAAGTTTTCACCGATAGCACACGATATAGTGAAATTACCTGTATCTTTTAATTTTTTAGAAAGATTTTCTTGAATAGTTGCACTACACTCTTCGCTAAGTGCAACAGTCGCATTATCACTGAACTTCCTTTTCTTGTTCATAATACCTTTCATAAACTTCTCATAATTAGGTATTTGCTCTAAAGCTTCTATGAAGAGAATATTTACCGTTAATTTCTTAAGAATTTCTAGAAACTTAGAAAATTGTTTATTCTGTTTGTTTTGCTTCAATCTTTAAGGAAATGGTGGTGGTGGTTTCACCACAGTAATTTTCATTGGTGTAAGTGGATATTCTAATTCTGGGTATTCAAGATTCTTTTCTTTTACTGTATCAACTTTCTCTTTTTTGGTTTCCATTTCTTTTGGTACTCTTATTTACAAATCTTTTCCACTTCGTAATTGTATTGCTTTGATTTGTTCTTTTCCTTGATCTTTAGGATTTGGTTCCACAGTACTAGGAAAAGTTCCTAATGTTCGGTTACTAAGTGCATTAGCGATATGCCCTAATTGATTTTCAATATTCTTAATAGCAGTTCCGTGATTTTGTAATTTATTTTCATGAAGTTGTAATTGATTTCTTTGATTCTA
>NW_018250465.1:26400-27816 GCF_001263595.1 Phalaenopsis equestris | reverse complement strand
GATATTGCATCAGAATCATGGATACTAGCTACTCTTTTTGGGTTTACCCTTTCAGAGGGCCATTGAAAATTGTTGGTAGTCTTCTCTTCTATTAACGAATAAGTCTCATCAAAAGGTTTTGACATTAAAGAACCACCAGCCGCAGCGTCTATAATTGATCTAAGTGATCCCACTAATCCATTATAAAAAGTTTGAATTATCAACAAATCTGGTAACGAATGATGAGAGCACTTTCTAAGAAGGTCTTTAAATCTCTCCCAAGCTTCATATATTGACTTTCCATCAATCTGACAAAATGATGTTATGTCATTTCTAAGTTTAGCAGTTTTGATGGAGAGAAATATTTGGATAGAAATTTCTGTGAAAGTTCTCCCCAAGTTCTAATAGATCCTGGTACTAACAAATTTAACCACATCTTAGCCTTATCCCTAAGTGAAAAAGGAAAAATTCTAAGTCTAACCACATCGTTTGAAACTCTGTCATATTTAAAGGTAGCACAAAGTTCTAAAAAACTAGCGAGTGTAAATTAGGATCTTCATTTGGTGTACCTCCGAATTGATTGTTTTGTACCATTTTGGATAGATAAGTGAATTTCATCTATTGTAGGATTTGCATAATCTCGTAGGGGTCTAGGTTGGTGTTCATCTTCTATTCCTTGATTGTTCACGTTGTTTTCCATTATATCAAAATTTCTAGGTTCTCTTCTCAGTCTTCTAATTTTTCTAATAGTGCGTTCTAATTCTGAATCATAGGGTATCAGATTTTCAGGTCCAAATGTATGCATACATATTGAAATCAGTACATAAAAAATAGTTAACTAAATATAAAAATAAGTTGCAATTCAAGTAAAATTTTTTTAATAATCCTAATTTGTCAGTTACTCTAATTATGATTCTTGTTTACTCTCTACCAACGGCGCCAAAAACTTGACAGCGACTTTATATATGTTTAAAAATATAAGTATTTAATACTGCTGCTAAAAGATTTAATTCCTCAGCAACAACACCACTTAATAACAGTTATAGATTCGTTAAATATGTATATATAAAATATTCAATAACAGTAAGTCACACTTACCAACGCAAGTATACATATCGCTTAAGTAATATAGGGCTCTAATGGAGTTAATGGAGTCCGGAGTCCGAGATATCGATCCCACAGGGAGTAATATTAGAACTACAAACTAAGATTTTAGAAAAGCAATACTTAATCGCAACAATGTAATTCAATTTTTTTATTTGTCACTAATAGACAATTAAAATAAATATGTAATTTTAATAACTCTTAAATAACTAATTATACTAATAAAGTTTTTAATGTGATGTTCAATATATAAGAAAGCATCCTTCTCCTTGTCAAGAAATTATAGTGAATGGATAAAGTGAATCAGTTTAAATTGTGTTGTGCCAAATAGAA
>NW_018250465.1:23097-26130 GCF_001263595.1 Phalaenopsis equestris | reverse complement strand
TTGACCTCCCTGAATCTTGGATGTAATCTTCACTTTAGTTGTAAAACTTAACATATTTTAACAAATCAATTGGTCAGATTGAAAGTAAATTAAGATCAATTGAAAAGATCATCACAACTTCTTTAACATTTTCATGGCTCAACCAATCCAAATCACCATTTCAAAAATCTTAAGACAAGGAGAAGACAAAGAAAACTACTCAGAAACATGAGGAAGACACAACAAAACTCAAAATTCATATAAAAACGCAAAGTCATACAACTACAACAAGTAAATAACCCTTATCGCTAATTTCTCCTCAAGAAAACTCCTCGAAGTTCCTCTGAATCTCTTCATTTCTTTACAGCACACAGAATTCCTCTTTGAGGTGGCAAGGAGGAAAAAATCTCTCACTTTCCTTCCACTCTTACAATATCTCTAATAATTCCTCACAATTAGACTCTCTACACTATCCCAACACTTAACACCCCCCGTACTCAGCCTCTTCCCCTTATTAGAGCCTCTAATTTTTGGCCAAGGGTTGCCTAAGCATCCCTCCAAAATTCGTCCTCATCCAATGCCCCCACCCAATGCTTTGTGGGACATACCCGCCAATCTCGCCATCGGCGGCCTCGAGGGCGCCATCGGCGGGCTTTCTAATTCATTAAATCTGAAGTCTTGGAAATTTCTCGCCTTCAGCACCATTGGGATCGCTATCGACGCCCTAGTTCAAATCTTCACATTTTGGTCCTTTTCGCTCCAAATTTGCTCCTTTTTGCATCTTTTTGCTCCAATGACCCTAATTCATCATTCCTACAATAAAACATCAAAAATATATTAAAATAGGTATGAAAATCTCAATATATTTTCCTTTGGTCAATGCTAACATTATGAATTATTTTGTTAGTGATCTTAAACCCTATGGAATGACATACCAACAAACGAGGAAATTTATTTCTGAAGCTAAAACTTATTTTTGGGATGAACCATATTTATATAAACAAGGAAATGATCCGATCATTTGAAGATGTGTACCATTAGAAAAACTTATGAAATTATCCAAAAATGACATAATTTTGATTTTGGGGGACATTTTGGTGTTGATAAAATAACATACAAAATTCTACAATCTAGATTTTTTTGTCCTAGAATTTTTAGAGATGTTAATGCTTATATCAAAACTTGTGATAAATATCAAAGATTAGGAAATAATTCTAGAAGAAATGAGATGCCCCTCAGTTATATGCTAGAAGTTGAAATAATTGATGTTATGCGGATTAGATTTCATGGGACCATTTATACCATCTTTCGAAAATTTATATATTCTGTTAGCAGTGGACTATGTATCCAAATGGATAGAAGTTGTTGCTTTACCTCGATATAATGCTCAAAGTGTTGTAAAATTTTTGAAAATGAACATACTTTGTAGATTTGGGATGCCGAGAGTTATCATTACTGATAGGGGAAGTCATTTCAGAAATGCCATTATGGAGAAATTATTAAAGAAATATCATATAAATCATAGGATAACTATTGCTTATCATCCTCAAACAAGTGGTTTGGTTAAATTATCCAATCCAGAAATCAAAAGAATTTTGAAAAAATCTGTAAATCCAACAAAAATGGATTGGTCAGTCAAACTTGACTATTCTTTGTGGGCTTATAGGACTGCATATAGAACTTCTATAGGAATGCCCCCATATAGGCTAATATTTGGGAAAGCTTGTCATTTACTAGTTGAACTTATTAAAGAGTTCAATTATAATTTAAAAGATGCTGGTGAGAAAAGATTGTTACAATTAAATGAGCTTGAAGTGATAAGGAATGAATCTTATGAGAGTGCTAAGATTTATAAAGAAAAGATGGAAATGTGGCATGAACAAAAGATACTTACTAAAAATTTTCAGCCAGGGCAGCAAGTTTATCTATATAAAGCAAGGTTAGGATTATTTCCAGGCAAACTTATGTCTAGGTGGATGGGCCCATTTGTTGTGATAAAAGTTTATCCTTATGGAGCTGTGGATATTAAAGATCCTAATTCTGAGAAAATTTTTAAAGTGAATGGACATAGACTGAAACCTTATTATATAGGGGATCAACATAAATATAATGATGGAATGATGTTGGGTCAACCAGAATGAGCACTAGTTACGTCGGGCTGACAACGTAAAACCAAGCATTTTCTTGAGAGGCAACCCATATTTATTAGTGTGTTTTTGTTTTGATTGTTGTTTTGAGTTTGATTAAAATTTAGGGTAGTATTTTTAAGTTTCTTATGTGCTAGTAATGATTTTTAGACTTTATTTAGTGACCTAGACATGTTAGAATGAGAATTTGGACGTTAAGTTGACTAGTGCAAAAATTTGCACTAGCGCTTAAGCGCCAGATCCGACGCTTAAGCGCAGCAGTTAATCACATGTGCAAATTTTAATTTCTAGAAGGTGTAACTTCAATTTAGTTTGAATAAACGAGCCTTGGCAGTTTCTAGTCGTGCCTAGAAGTTATGAGGGGGAATTAGGCTTATAAATAGAAGGGATTTGTGAAGGAATTTCACCCCAAAATATTTTTAGCCCTAAAAGTCTAAGAAAGAGAGAGATTTAGAGAAAATGTCTTTATGGGAGATGGATTTGAAGAAGAAGGAAGAAGCCATGAGGAAGAAGTTCATTAGTCAAAGTGCACAGGAGATGTATAACGGTTTCTTAGCCGTTAATATTGAAGAAATATCGAAGAAGATCAATAAGATGGAGAATTATATCTGTATTAGAGACTAAGGTGCTTGAATTGCATGCTCATCTAGAACATATTGGGTGGCAACTTAAGATGCAATTCAACCATACCAGTTATGTAGAGGAAGCGGATATGGCAATGTTCCTTAAGCAAAAGTGGATCAAAGATGATAGTATTAGACCTCGTCACCACCATCCGTTTTATCAATTCTATAATTTAGAGAGACTACTTAGAGACAAGAATTTGTTCCTTCTAATGAAGAGTGGCATTAAGTTAAGCGTTAGGAATTGTGTGTTTGGAGTCATGTTTTTAAGTGTGTTAGTGTTT
>NW_018250465.1:15295-23021 GCF_001263595.1 Phalaenopsis equestris | reverse complement strand
TAAGTGTTTTGTACTTAGGAAAATTTTCTCATTCAAGACTATTTGGAGAGAGAACAAAGTGTTCAATGTGTTTGTACTTGTTTGTGAATTAATATATGTTTGTTTTTGTGAAAATTTGTGTAATTTTTAGCCTCGAATTGAATTAATCATTATGGAGAATTTTGAGAGAGAAGGGAGTTATAAGAAGTAAAAATAGTCATTTAAGTGCTATGAGACCATTTAGGGGTGGCTTACTTAGGCTAATAGTGCATTTTACTTAAATTTAAAAATTTCAAAAATTGTGCACTGGCGCCTAAGCGCCACATGTCTCGCTTAAGCGCGACCCAACCCGAGAGGCAAGCGCCTAAGCTGCACTTACCCGCGCTTAAGCATCGGTTCATGAAAAGCAATTTGTGAACAGTTAAAAGTGAATTTTAAGTCCGAAAATATCCTTTTTAACGCCTCATATCGTCTCCCCCAACTCAAGTTTGCAATTTTGTGTGCTAGGGCAAGTTTGTGTGCTAGGGCAAGTGTAATTTGAAGATTTCTTTGTGGAATCGAGTGAGATTTGCTGGATCCAAGTTTCTTAAGTAAGAGCTTTACTAGATTTTCACCATATATTTTAAGCACGTTTGGAAGATTTTGAAAATTTACTATTCATGGTAAAAAGTGAAGAAAAATCTATGGAAATTGCTTGAGAAGTTTAGTTAGTGATTTTGGAAGTTTAGTTTAGTGATTTAAACTAGATTCTTAAAGTTATTTTTAGAATTTATCAAATTTGTAGAATGGCACCAAGAATGAAAAGGAGCAGAGGAAAGAGCTCATTCGATTCAAGAAAATTTGTCAGTTTAAAAGATCAGGATCGATATAGTGATGCTCTATTGTCATGAAAATTGATTCAGGAGCGATGTTCAAGAGTCCAGGTGGAGAATTAGAAGACCTGATAACCGTAGGTGGGTATTCAAATAAAGAGGAGCACCTTGCTATCATGAAAATGCCAGCTGTGACCATAGTAGCTGTATGAATCAAAGCAGATACTGGAGTGGGACCCTCCATTGCATCGGGTGACCATTATGGTCCGCTGACTGTGGGAACAGTTCTGTTGTTTCTTTGTCGTCACAGTGATTTTTTTTGTAAGGGAGTTTTATGCAAATCTCCCAGAGGTTGAGGACGATCGAGCTATGGTTAGAGGGAAGTTGGTACCTTTTACTCCAGAGGTAATCAACTTATTTTACCATTTACCACTGGAGACTTTATGTTTTTATGTGAATTATAGTCCTAAGAAAGCAGAGTTAGATGAGATTATTTCATATTTGACTTTTGATTATTTCATATTTGACTTAACCAATGAGAGGAGAGTAAATTTCCCAACTACAAAGTTATGTGCACCTTCAAAGGCTTGACACTATTTCATTTCTGCTCGTCTGCTTCCAACCAATCATCTCAGTGAAGTGACCAGAGAGAGAGCAATGTTAAATTATTGTATTCAAGAGGGAAAGCCCATCAACATAGAGGCTTTGATCTATCACACTACCATCAGTTTAGCTGCTGCTGCTACTACTGTAGGTATGAGATTTGCTTCCTTGATAATTTCCTTATGCAAGCAGGTTGGAGTGAAGTATGATAGTTGGGAAGAAGTTTTGTTACCTCTAAAGCCCATTATGACGGTGAATGTGAAGACTTATTTTGAGCATTCAATTTTTGGCTGGAGAGGAGGATTTTCTAGAAGTTATGGATTAGAGACGTCTGCTGCATCTACCTACCTCTACATCTACCTCTACTGCATCTTCATCTAGACCATCTACTTCTCGTGCTTCTACATCTAGAGGTGATATCAAGACTCAGGATGAGTTATTACAGAAGACGATGGATAATATCAATTTTAGCGCTGATAAGGTACAAAATGTAGAGCATTTTGCATAGCATACTAATAGTTATAATAGAAAGAAGAGTGATTAAGAAGAGAAATTCCACTCATCTTTGTAAAGCTTGACTAGAGGCGAATCAAGAGTGCAATTTCCACCATATCCTCAATATCCTGATTATGAGTGATTATGAGCTGATTATGAGCCTACAGAAAAATGGTACAGCAGTGATTCTGAGGATGAAGAGTAGAGCTGAGAGATTCATTTTATGATTGTAATATGATGTGAACAATGTGGTCTGAACCTGCTACATTTGCATCTGTGTGTTGTTTTGGACTATGTTTTATATTGTGTTTTGAATTTTTATGTTCTGTTCTTGTTGTGATAATTGTGTTAGATAGTATTTCTTTTTTAAAATTTTAGGAGTACTTTGATTTAGTTAGTTTAGAACTTAACTTAATTTCATATCTGTTATAAAGTACAAAATCTTGCTAGTTTAGATCTTAAAATTGAAATTCAGAAACTGCTGCCATGTATTTTTCTTTTATCATGTTAGTGTGTTAGTTACTTTTATACCCAATGTTTAGAAGTCTATTTGAATCTCTACATTCTACATGTTAAACTAAAATGACTAAAATGAAAATATATAAAATCTGATCAAAAATTAATTTTACTCCTGTCTTTAGTTTTATACTTGTATAATTAGGATGTTAAAATCCTTGTTAGCATATTATTTTTAAATTTTCATTCCTGTTTACATATATTTAATGCCAAACTATTTAATCTGTTAAAAATTTAAGTTTGGGGGAGGGAGATGAAAAATATTTTCAAAACAAGAATTTTTTTTGTTCTTAAATGTACTACAAGTGAATTTGATTTTAAAGAAAAATTGATTATGTATACGAAGTTATATTAAGGAAGTAAAATTTGATTTTAGAAATGAGTAAGAAAATTTAGTTCAAAATTCTTAGTAATGAAGAAAAACTTTAAGTTAAAAATTTTTAGTATAGAAAATGATTAATATAAGTGACCATCTTTAGTAAGAAAAATTGTATTTTTGAAAAATTTAGATAATTTAGACTTTTATTTTTAATATTTAAATTTCTTTTATTAAAATGATTTTCAAAACTATTATTATATCTATAAGTAAAAGTTTTATATCAAGACTTTACTTTAGGAAAGGAGAAGTGGAATTCAAAATCATTAAAGGCTTATTCAGGTATAGTAATCCTTGCCTGAAAAAGAAAAAGAAAAAGAAAAAGAAGAAGAAAAAGAAAAAGAAAATAAAAAGAAAAGAAACGTAAGGGAGGAGAAGCTTGAGGACTAGTGCCTAATAAAAAATTTGTTCTACATTTGATGTCCTTAAAGTATAAGACTTGAAAAAATCTTAAGCTTATAAATATAGTATAGTAAGTAAAATTATTTTTAATAAAAATTTTTAAGTTGAGAAAATAAAAGAACTAAAATCTAAATTTAGAGAACTTACAATATTTTTGAATTAGATAGGAACTCATATTTTCATAGTTATTAACATTAAAAATTTCAAACTTTAAGTTGGTCTCATTTACTAATTATTTTTTCTAAATGGGAGTTAGTTTGGAAAGATTTTCAGGAACAAGTTTTTATTTACTTTATCTTTTTTGTTATTTTTTTTGAGTGATTGTAAATAAGAACAGATTCAAAGGAACTTCAAGAGTTTGGTGGAGGACTTAAGATAAGTTTTTATCTTCTTCTTTTAGACTACTTTTGGTTTTAATCGAGACTTGTTGTTGGTTTCACAATAATTTCTTCTTTTAAACTAAATCTGAGTAATTTTCGTTATCTTTCTTTTTAAAATGATAAGTAATTAAGTTTTGGATGGCAGTTGTGGAGAGTGTTCATCTTTAATGAAGGAAGAAGTTGGGATGATTTAAATCCATGCACTTCACTTACTTCTTGAATTGGCCAGTCTAGATGTTAAAATTTATTGTGAGAACATGTAAGAATCGGGCTGGTATTGTCTCAGTCAGCAATTAGAAAGAATCACATGAGGTTGTATGAATGAAAGTGTAGTTCATATGATTGAGTGCAAATAAATAGGGAAATATTCATTGAATGGTGTAGAGTTAGAGGACTTTAAAGTAACAGGTTAAAGCCCTCAACTTGGTTTATTATTTTAGGTTCTGTTAGATGTTAGCCCCTAGGTGGAGGGAATCGAAGGAACTCTAAAGTGAGAGCTAATATCTTCTCTGCCTAGCCGGTCAAACTTTAAATTAGTCAATGTTCTTTATAACATCTTTAGTAAGGGTAAAGAATATTATTACTCCTATTTGGCACAACACAATTTGCATACTTTCACAATAGAATTCTTATACTTATTACTGATTCATGTTAAAAAGAAAGATATTTTCATATTAAATACTTTTCTTCTACAAAAACTTTAGTTATCTTTTTACTATTTCGTTAAAATATCAATAATACCAAAAATATTTAAATTCCTACAGAAATCATTTTTAGTATAAGTAATTATCTTCTTAAAAATAGAAAAAACTTTCTAAAAAGTGCATATTTCATAATCTTCCCTATGGGTTCGATATTATAGTCTTAATCAAAAAGTCCTATATTACTTGATAACGACACATATACTTGCGTAGTATCCTAATATAAATATATATAAATTAAAAAGTTAAATTATTCTTTTTCTTCATAATTAAGTTTTTGGTTTTGTTCCAAAATATGGAAATATAAGTGAAAAATACCGTCAGAACTATTGTTATACTGTGCATAAGCATTAGGTACGGGATCTGGGGCTTGGTGACAACAGATATAGAATTAGAATAAAGACCTTGTGTAACTAGCCAATTTGCAGGTTGATTTCCTTCCCTGTTGATAAAAGTCATATTGAAGTTAATGATCTTTTTGAGACTCCATATTTTATGTTTCCATTATGTGTGGTACCAGGAAGACAAATTCTCAGAATCCAAGAAGTTGATGAGTTGTAGGGATTCCACCTCTATCCCTAATTTATACCATTCAGCTTTTGTAGCAAATGTTAGAGCCCAACAAATAGCAATTAGTTCTTCCTCAAGTGCACCTTTAGCCTCAGTTGGGGCATGACAGAACAATAAACATTTGCTAGATGAGTCCCTAAACACTCCCCTTACCCTAGCGCCCCATTCATTAAAACTACCATCACTATTGATCTTCATGGTGTACTGTTCAGGGGGTTTCCAAAAGATCTTCTCAATATTATAAGATTCTCTAGCATCTGTGATCTAGAGCTTATAAATATTGGGGAAGTTATTGAACTGAATCAATTTGATTAAGTAAGAGGCACAATTTATGGTGACCATGTAGTACTGGATGTATTTGTCCTCATGTTTTGTGCCATTTCTACCCATCCAAAGAAACCAGGCAATAATAAAAGGAATAGATTCATAGTGACTTCTGTTCCAGATGTGCCACCCAACTTTGAGATTGGACCAATCTAATACAAACCCATCTACCTTAAGCATAGCCAAAAAGTCTTTCCATACCACTTGAGTAAACTTACAGTTGAAGAAGAGATGGTTGCATTTTTCCTCATTCTATTGATAGAGATAGCATCTAAAGGGCCTCCTTAATCCTTTTAATTTGAGTGTATCATCAGTGGGCAATAATCTGTTGAAGAATCTCCAACAAAAGAAAGACATAGAGGACGGAGAGGAATCTGTTCCATATGGCTTCTGCCCAAGGGATATGGTCCCAGCAGAAAAGCCTAGCATAAATAGCTTTAGTCAAACTTTGATTAATATAACTATGCCAGATAATTTTTTCCCTCCTACTCTTATCAAAGTTGACTTTAGTAATTTGAGAGAGATGAGGCTCCTGTAAAATAGATTGGAGCTTGGATATTGACCAGAAGTTACCCTCCCAAAAATCAACCACCGTAAGTTGTGGATTGAAGTAAGGAGAGGGAGCACCTAGCCAATCCATGAGACACCAATGATCCAACCAAAAATTCACCTTACCATTCCCAAAATACCAAATATACATATTCTTAAAAAGTTGTCTTACTCTGAGCATGTTAACCAAAATCCTGGAGTCACTCGATTTCCTGGTGATGAGAGAGGGGTGCTGACCCTTACAATACTTACCCTTCATGAATTTAGCCAAAGAGATGTTTGAGCTCTGAAATTTATCATCATTTTTCCCTTAAAACCTATTGCTCCAACCATGGTAGGTTTAACAACCATTTTCCAAGAAGCCCAGTGAAGTTGCTGCCTTTGACCTGCCCACAAAAATCTATTAGAAGTTCTTTGCAACTGTATCTGTGTGCTTTTATTCATAAAAGTGGTTTGGAGAATATAAAAGGGAAAAGTGGTTAAAATTATTTTGAGTAAAGTTATCCTGTCCCCATTGGAAAGGAAGTAGTGAGACCAACTGGATAAATGATTCTGAATTTTTTTGAAATACTTCATCAAATTGAATCAATTTAGATCTCCCCCAAATAAGATTAACCCCTAGGTATTTAAAGGTATTTAAAAGGGTATTTGGCTATGGAGAAACCTGTATAATCTGAAATCCACTGCTTGCAGTTTGAAGATGCCCTTTTGTTGAAAATAAATTGGCATTTTGCAGGACAAAGCACCATTCCAGAGTGGTCCTGGAATTGCTTCAGACACTGAAAAACCTTCTTAATAGATTCTTATGGGCACTAGAAAAAATCATGGCATCATCATCAGATATAAGATGAGATATAGCCACTGTGGATTTGTGATGATATCTAGAGTACTATTGAGCGAGGATGGCCTTGTCAAGTATTCTAGAAAATTAATCTATAGCAATAATGAAAATAGTCGGGGAGAGCGGATCTCCCTGCTTAAGAACTTTGGAAGCTAAGAAAGAGCCCCAAGCCTTCCCATTAATAATGATAGAATGATTGTTATTAAAAAGCCATTTGTGTATTAGGTAAAAAAAATCAGGTTGAAACCCCCTAGCTACAAGAATCCTCAAGATAAATTTCCAATCAATAGTATCATAGTTTTTTTTTTATATCTAGTTTATAGATAAGATTACCCCCTTGTTGTTTTTATCCAGATTCAACATCATCTTTCGTGCCAGCAACACATTATCTGTAATAGATCTCCCTTTGATGAAAGCTGTTTGGTTTAGGCTAATAAATTTATCAAGATGAGGTTGAATTCTTCTTACAATGATCTTACTAATGAGTTTACTAATTATAGAAGTAAGGCTGACGGGTCTATAATGATCCCAAGTCTTTTGTAGATCACCTTTTGGAATTAATGCAATAGAGGAATCTCTAAAGTAGCTACGTAGATTACTGCCACCAAAGAAGCTTTTGATAGCCTCAATATCTTCCCTCTTAATTATGTGCCAAGATTTTTAATAAAAATCAGCAGTAAAGCCATCTAGGCCAGAAGATTTAGAGCTGTCAATGGTGTTTAAAGCATCCAAAATTTCAGTATCAGAAGGGGTATCAGTGAGTCTGAGGTTGTTAGTGCACTCAATTTCATTTGTGAAATAGTTGGTATCAATATAAGTGTTGAGATCTGTCGGCGTTATTTCATGTTGGTTTATGAGGAGTTTCCCGTAATAATCTGTCGGTCGCTGGAATCAAAATCTCATCGCCCGCTTTGGAAGGACGTTGAAGTATGAAATCAAACTGACCCCATATTTTTCATAGTTTAAAATGAAAGAGCACTATACCTCAAATCCTGTATCTATCTCAAAGGATAAACACAAGACTTGAGGATGAGACTCGATCAAATTAACTAAGGAAAGTATGACGTCCGCCTGGTCTGCGAAACCTTTTGTATTTGCCGACAAATTCCCCTATTTAATATAAAGGATTAAATATGATTTATAATAAGCTGGGTTCAGACATGCTTCCTATAAGGGCA
>NW_018250465.1:10794-15253 GCF_001263595.1 Phalaenopsis equestris | reverse complement strand
ATCAAAAAATATTATCTTCAAGGAATTTCAAAGGATAGGACTCTTCAACGAAATCGGACGTAGAGGTGTGAAAGGAGATTGGTTCAAATTTGAAACATTTTATTGTAGAATCCAAAGGAGGAAGAACTAGGGGATGTCATAGATCCAGAGCATAACCCCGGTGACTTCCCAAGCTATCGTAATGTTTAGCTTCAGCGACAACCTCAGAATCCTAAGACAAGTTAGGGCTTATATTATATAGCAGGGTTATACAAAGGCCTAAAGATAAGGTGAGGATTTACGTTGCATAAGCAAGCAACCTCGAAGTCCTATCGCTTTATTGTTTAAGTCTAAGGAAGGAAGATTGGTTTAGCTAGGGAAAACAGGTTTTGTTGTTGAAGATGGCCGTGCTGCCCACCAAGCTATCTCCAAGCTCCTGCCGCGACGAGTTTGAGTTTTCTAGTGTGTTGAGTTATAATGTCAAATTAGGTGGCCCTATGGTTGAATTTCTTTAAATATTAAAAGAGCATATTAAAGTTGATTAGAGTGACACCGGTTAGGATCCTACGGTTCCCTTATTCTGGCACCACTATTTTCTATCGGACTTACTTAGTTCAAATGAACTTACTAAACTCAACTTAATGAGTTCCATAATTTCATTTAAACCGTGGGAAGCCTCGTTAGCAACCGTAGGTTACCTCATCCGAGAGATTCCCGATCATCCAGTAGAGACATCTTAATTTAGTTGAAGTTGTGGTTTTGTGTGGTGTTTGTGATTAAATTTTGAGTTGTTTTGTATTTTTAATGTTGTGGCGGTGAGTTTTAGCTTGGTTGATTTTAATTTTGGTTTCGGGTTATGGTTTTGGTTATGTGGCATGGTTTTGGTTATGTGGCTATCCTGATAGTTTTAGTTTTCATGCAGGGTGACATCGTTGTTTAGCATGTAAATTTGCAGGTATAAAAGTACATTATGAGAAACAGAGTATGAAAGTACAAGAAAGACAACGCTGAAAACTGTAAAAGCGTACCTGGCGAGTCTTCTCGTTCCAACACCTGAAACTTGAAATGCATGTTAAGGCAGCTTATGAAGAGCAGGAAAAGTAAAGTTTTGGTAATTTTTGTAACCCTATGTCATATCTTGGCGGGTCCTTAGAAGTTTAATTAAGGATGAATTTATCAAGCAGGATATATTAAGTTTAATAGATCTCTGAGATGTCCAACAGATCTAGAGAAAGAAGCAAGTCCATACTAATTTCTCGTTGCCTGGTGGAAAATCCCGAGTTCTTTTTAAACTTATAATATTGCTTAATAATTCATCTTATAAATACCCTTAATGCTTGGTTAACATTGATGTCTCAATTATCCCTAAGAAAGGGGGCAATTATCATTTATCATTTAATTTGAAAATTATGTGAGTGAATTCCCTTGAAGGGGAAGTTAGTGTAATTTGAACACTTAGCCAAATTTTAATCCTAATTGGGCTTGGCGGTGTTTCAAGGATGTTTGATTTACTTATGTTTGTTTCTCTAATCCTCATTTAGTCAATTTTGATTTAGCCTAAGTCACCACTAAGCCCTTAAGACCTAGGTGAGGGTCTTAATTAGTTTTGAAAAGGGTTAAATTTTAAGTGATCATGATTCATGATTTGGGTTTTATTTGAAAATCAAAATAGGGGTATTAAATTGATTAATTACTGACTTTAAAAGTCATACCCCTAAGTCCAGGATCATTTAATTTTAATAAACTTCCAAATTTTTAATGATTTAGAAATTTATTAACTTATCTTTTTAATGAGGAAAGTGAGATTGATTTCTACCAATTAACTCCTTGTGTTTCAAGCATCAAATAAATTGATTAAGATCAGAGGTTACCCATTCCCCTCCTTGACTTAAGCCTAAATGTTAATTAAGGCTAAATTTCTAAGATTACTCATTTGCCCCTAAGGCTCTAACACTTCATAATTTGTCAAATTCAATTCAAATGACTTTAAAATTTTTATCCTACATCATTCATGGGTCAATTGAGACATCAGAGGAGAAAATGTGATTTTTTAAAATGTAATTTAATTTATATACTAATTTTAATGTAAAAATAGGATTTTTCAAAGAAAATTCCTAACTTGATCAAGGTATATTCTAATCCCTTGAATTTTTTACTGGAGGTAGAACTAGACCAGAAAAGCCTTTGAACAAAATTTTATAATTTTTTGAAATCTCTGTGATTTATTGAAATTATTTTAATTTCTGGACTATTTAATAAAAATAAAATAGTTAGGTGGTGAAAATTTAGTTTTGTATTTTTGAAAAATCTCCCTAAGGTTAGAGAACTCAGAGGAGAAAATTTTGTATTTTTTTGACTTTTCCTTGATTTATTGGAATTATTATAGTGAAAACTCAATTTTTAGCCTTTTTAAAAATTACTTTTAAGCTTTGAAATTCAAAATCTTTATTTAAAAAGTCGGGAAAAATATCCTAATTGTTTTTAAGTGATTAGGGAGCAATTTAGAACATTTTCATGAGCTTTATTATTTTTGAAGTTTTTTATGAATTTTTAATTATTTTAAATATTTAAAATAGGTTAAAAATCAAGTTTTTATTTTAAATATAATTTTTATTTTTATTAAATCCCCCTAATACCCCTGATCACAAAGAACTCAAAAAACTAAGTTTCATAATTTCTTGAGTCTTATTTTGATTTTTAAAAAAATCATTTAAGTGTCAAAAGTGGTATTTATCTTTAAAAATCAATTTAAGTTGTCAAATGATCTCAAAACATTTTGAAATTTTTATAATGAGTTCTCTGGATCATAAACCACAGTGGAGATCAAAAGTCAAGTCATTTAAATATTTACTTTTTCCAAAATTAATTTTTTTTAGTAATTTGGTGTTTGTAAAATTTAAGGATATTTTAAATTACTTGACCCATTAAAATTATTTCCAAAAGCTTTTTTGGTCATTGTGGACCTTCCAAAATTTTCTTAGGATTTTCTAATTAGTATGCTAATTTCCATGATTATTTTAAAGAAAAAATGTGGAATAACTTGAAAAATTAGGATCTCTGTATAGGAACATCTTCTGCCTTTAAAAAAATCAGAGAATATTTCCCTTGATAGAGGCTAAAACATGCCAAAATTTCAAGCCAAGGTGTTGTGCCAACATGCATAGAGAATCAAATGATTCAAAATAGTGTTTAATTAATTAAAAATAAAATATGCATCAAATGGACTTGAAATTTATTCCACATTATTCTCCTCTGTACACTGAGCAAGAGGGTAGTTTTTTTTATTTTTGTGATTTTTCTACATAAAGTTATGAATTTTCTAAATTAAGGGTGTTTAAATAAATAAAAAAAACCCTATTTATCAATTTAAACCGCACATACCACCTCAATCTACGATGGCTCTGAAGGCATGTGTGGCGAGCTCTGGTTGGACACCGCCGTCTACGTAGCTTGCTGACTCGACCCGCTGTTTATGTCCCGAGGCGTCGTCCGGCTCGATCTTGGCCATTCATGTGATACACGCGCGATCGAACGGCTCCCCGTCATCGTCCCCAATAGAATGATCCCGTGAGCGTCCACACTAAAACCCTAAGATCTTAGCCTAAACTCAACCAAATCACCTCGGGTTTGATCCTATGGACTTGTCTAAGTGAGACGAACATATCCATACGGTAATCATGCAATCAAATTAAGCCTAATTAAATGGAGAATCGAAATAGGCTCGGGATGAGGTGAGGTTTTATACATTTTCTCTGAAAAGTGAAGCTTCGATTAGAGGGGTTCGGCACGTTGGTTGGGGTCCAAGGAAGCTAGGGATTGAGTCCCTTGTCTTGGTGTATGGCCTAAGTAGGAATTCGATCACAGTAGGATTTGAGTGTTGGTCTAGACTTATGGTAGAGGCTCTGTGGTAGGGGGATTTAATGGGTTTTTGGCTTCTTTCACTGTTGTGAAGGTGTGGGTGAAGTTAATTTGAGTATGGTTAGGTGACTGTGGAGGTGTGTTGGGTTCTGTCCTAGTTTCTGGCAAGGTTTCAAGCTCAAAATTTAGCTCCAGCAATGGGATTGGGTGAGGGAAAATGGTCGGAATGCACTGAGGGGATCTTTGGAAAGCTTTGTGTGAAGTTTGTAGAGGCCTCTCTAGGAAAATTTCAGCACACCTCAAATGGCCATGGGAGGTGAGTTTTTATAAAAATGGTCATGGGGTGGCTCTCAGGGCACAAGTTTGGGTGCATTGCGGTTCTTAGGTGGAGGGCAAAGGAGCTCTTCAATTTGATTTGGATGAGCTGGCCTTTAGGTTTGATTTGGGTGAGGTGACATGGGGGTGGCTCTCAGTTTTGAGCTTTTCTGGCTACTAGGCTGCCTGGCCGACCAGAGGGAGCTGACTAGGAGCTCAGGGAACCCAGGGGAATATGTCACAGCAATGTTGTGCAATAATACCTAATTTTAGTAAGGATATCTTAAGCACCATTTTTGGAAATAAT
>NW_018250465.1:6086-10678 GCF_001263595.1 Phalaenopsis equestris | reverse complement strand
CTTTAGGGTGGTTAGGTCACATTTAGTGCATGGGTCCAAGTGGGTGCAAATGACCAAAACATGGGTTTGGGCTAGGTTATCCATGTCAATTGGCCCAATTAATTGTTGCATTTGGTGTAGATGATCATAAGGAATAACTTTGGGGAAGAATGGATGTGGTTTGTAGTTTTGAGTTCAATTGAAGGGTCAATTTGATGGAATCTTGAACTTTAATCAATTTGGTCATGTTGGGCTAGGCTTGGGTCTAGCTTGGGTTAGTCTTGGGCTAAGTCCAAATTGATTATTGTAAATTATAAATAAGGACCTCATGAAGTGTTTTAAACATGAATTGGATGCCAATTTGGAGGTTAAGGCAATCAATTGAGTGAAATTTGGGGACTTAGCCAATTTGGGGCTAAATTTGGGAATTTTGGATTTAGGCCAAAATCAAACGGATATGAGGCTTCACCAAGGACAATTGATGGTTGATTTTGATGTATAAGAATGTTATAAATAATTTTGAAACATTAATTGGGGCCAATTGACTAGGCTATGGGTTCAATTTGGTGAGATTAGGTCATATGGTCAAAGTTGGGGTTTTAACCTAACTCAAAATTGGGTTCAAATCATGGACCAATTGAGCTTGTATTTGGTTTAATTTGATCATATCAAAAGTGAATTTGAGCTTAGGATTGAAATTGAGATCAAATTGAGGTAAAATTAATGGACATTTGAATTGGATTTGGGGTAATTTGGGCCCTTAAAGGCAAATTTGGGAGTTTTGGTTAAAGATAGTAAAATTGGCCAAATTGGGTCATGTGGTAGTAGAAAAAAATGAAATTAGGAATATTTATGATTTATTGGGATTTTCTAGGAATTTTTGGAATTTTTTTAAAATTTTAGGTCCAAGAGGGGTATTTTCATAATTTCGGGGTGTTTTAAGGACAAAAGGCCAAGATGGGTATTTTGGTAGAGTTGAGGTACCAATCATCACCAACAAGCCATGGACCAATCAAAAACCCATTTTGGGTCCTCTACATAGTGGTCTTAGCCAAACCATAGCCCTAGGGCTAGTAGGTTTAGGGACCATCTACATGAGTATCCCAAAAGATCAAGGGCTCTAGGCTAGAAATTTGAGTTTAGGGTTGTGAGTGAATGTGGGTGTATATAAGTGTAGTGGGTGTAGTGAATGCCTTAGCTCCAGACCAACACCCAGGGTTAACCTTAAGGCTCAACACTCCTAAGGGTGACTCATCTTGAGTTTCCCCTATAGTGATACCACCTACTAAGTATTTAGAGGTTGAGGCCAACATGTGGAACTTCAAGTTGAGTAGAGAAGAGGGTACAATTTCTAATGGTGAGGGTTGCTTGTCTAGTTTTCTAAGAATAGTCAATAAGAAAGTCCTATGGCTAGAACTTAGGTTATTAAAGAGGAAAAACTAAACCTCAACAAAAAAGTGAGGTCAACAACATCAGAAGAAGATTTCAACAAAAACCCGTAGTACTTGACTGCATCTAAAGCAATGTGTTCATTATCATTGAACCAGCATCCCTCACAGGTATGAATTGAGTGTCTAGTGTTACATTTTCTTTTGTAACTGATATAAGCATGGTAAAATTTTGTAATTCTGTCCTCTTCAGTAGAAATGTTAATAGAAGCCTTATGTTTAAGTGAAAACTTCTGGTTTTCAATGGCAGCAATCAGGTTCATTTGTGCAGTAAGCAATTCAGTCTCAGTAATTCCATTCTGAACAACAACCTCAAGGTTCTCCACTTCCTTCTCAGCATCTAAGGCATTGGAATAAACATTACCAAAAGTCTCCCAACTCCACTTTCTAAGAGCTTTGCTTAGTTTTAAATGAAGGCTTAGTTTTATGATTGGTTAAGGATGGTCAGCTCCAACCCAATTTAATGCAACAAAGCTAACAAAAAGAGGGAGAGTGGACCACATATTTAAATATTTCAAGGGAGTGTTGTAAGCAGTATTGCTGGGGGAAGTGATTGAGATTAATAGAGGCATGTGATTTGACCTAGTGAGAGCTAAGTGGGTAACAAAGTTGAGCAGATAATGTTGATACTAGTAGTCATTAACAAGCACTCTGTCTAGTCTTTCCCACATTTTACCCCTTTTCCAAGTGAAATGAGGACCCTGGTAACCCAAATCAAACAAACTAGCTTTTTGAATCTAATCAGTGAAGAAAGTCATTTTGGAAATATTGGGGACTCTACCCCCAATTTTCTCAGCAGCAGAAGTAATACAATTGAAATCTCCCTCAACCAGCCAAGGGGAGTTCATATTCACACTGATATGCTGAAGACACTCCCAAAGCTCTTATCTATCTTCTTTATTGCTGTCAGCATAAATGAAAGTGACAAATTCCAAATGGCCTTGGATCAAGAGAGAAAAGTGAATAAATTATCGATGCTCCAGCTGAATATTCCACTATATTTCCTTTCACAAAAGAACCAATTTTTTTTTTTATTAGCATAATGAGAGAATCCAAGGAACTTACTGATAAATCTCTGAGGATTGTGCTGAACCATATGTTCCAATATAGCAAAACACCACAGCTTATATTTCTTGTTAAGAAAAATCAGTCTTTTTAAGGACTGAGGATGGGCAATGCCCCTAATATTCCAACACATTAAATTATTCATGAGGGGGATTAAGATGGAGAGAGTGCTGAGATCTTGATCTGGTCTTTCCTGTAGAAGGAGATGGCCCAACCATATTCTTGACACCTATGTCCATAGCAGTCCCTTCTTTTAATTTCTGAACTTCTAAAATTTGCTTCTTCTTCTTCTTAGATTTTTGAAATTTGCCACTCCTCTTCCAATAGAAGTTCCATCTCAGCCATTAACCCTTTATCAGGGACTCCTAAGGTAGTATTGTCATTCTTATTTACATCCCGGATGGTCTCACCCCCACTAGGTGAGCCATCTGATGTTAAAGGGGTAATAAAGTTTAATTCATTTAATTCCTCTTTGAAGACCTTGCGAGAGGTATTTGTCGGAACATTGGACCCAAAAGGAGCTGTGGAGTTTTTATAAGTTCCCAATAAATCTTCCTCATTAATTGTTGGAGTTGGTTCCATACTTAATGTGGGCTTGTTGACCTCACTTTTGGTCGAGGTCTAGTTTTCCTTTTTAGTAGCCTAGGGTCTAGCCATAGGACTTTCCTATTGACTATTCTTAGAGAACTAAAAAAAAAGGGTACCCTAACCATTAGAAATTCCAAACTTTTCCTCACTCAACTTGAAGTTCCACATATTGGTCCTAACCTCTAATATTTGGAAGGTAAGATCATTATGGGGTAACTCAAGGAGAGTTCCTATAGGGCTACTTGACCTTAAGATTGACCCTGGGTGTTGATTTGGAGCTAAGGTACACCATACCCTTACAATACCCTCACCATACCCTCACAATACCCTGGCTAAGACCAATACATGGGGACCCAAAATGGAGATTTCATTGATCTATGGTTCATTTAGAATGGTTCTCTACCCAATTGCACTTGAAATGCCCAACTTGGCCTTTTGCCCCTAGGCACCTCCAAATTACCTAACTGCCCTTAGGACCCAAATTTGGCCAAAATTCCCAAATTTTGCCAAAATACACAAAACTGATCAAAACTCATTCCAAACACTTTGAATACATCCAAATTTGCCAAAACTGACAAAAAATTTCCAAAAATGGCCAAATTACCAAAATGCCCCTCAATGGCCCAAAAATCCAAAAATTCCAAAAATTCCCAAAAAATTCCAATAAATCCAAAATATTCCTAATTTAGTTTTGTCCAACTACACCATAGCTAGCTCAAGTTTGACCCAAATTAGCCCCATATGCCTAATTTGGGCCTAAATCCAAAACCCATCAAAATCCATCCAAATTGACCATTAAATCAACTTCAAAACAATTTTCATCCTCCATGAAAGTTATTCATCATGATTTTTTACACCAAATTAAATAATTAATTTTGACTTAGCCCATGGCTAGCCCAAGTTTGGCCCAAACTTAGCCCAACATGCTTAAAATGGGTCAAAAATTAAAAATCCACCAAATTGATTAACCAATTGACCTCAAAATGACTTTCATCCTTCATAAAAGTTGTTCCTCATGGTATCCTACACCAAATACAATATTTAATTGAGCCAACTGACATGGCTAAACAAATTTAAACCCATTTTTGGTCATATTAGCCTATGATCAAAATATAATGAAAATCAAACTTGGTATTCCCAATCAAGCTTAACCTTAGCTAAACTCTAGACCTTAGAGTTAAGTTAAGTTAACCATTGGTTAGCCATGATATTTATCCCTTAGGTAAGTATTTTTTTTTTTATTAAAGGATAAGTTTCATGGAAATTACTCACTAACACTTGGCAATTTCCTATGGTGCCATTTTTCTTGCTCATCATGAGCTTTAGAATTCATCTCCAAGCATCCCAATTGATCTAAATCTATAAAAAAGCCATGGCCATGGCTATGGAAGAGGAGAGAGCTCACGGCCAAACAAGAAAGAACCACCATAGATTAGCAAAACCTCCTCCAAAATATCCAAAATTCTTCTTCAAGCACAGAGAAGAAGGGAGAAGGGCTCCACCATTAATTGT
>NW_018250465.1:5649-6026 GCF_001263595.1 Phalaenopsis equestris | reverse complement strand
TACTTCAAACTCCACCAAAATCAAATTACCCTGGCACACACCTTCACAAGGCCTAAAGAAGAAGCTTCCCCATCAAACCCCCTACCGCAAGCCTTCATTTGTTGTGGAGGATAAGGCCGAACCCCATTTTTGGGATTTCTAAACAAAACTCAAAGGAACTCCAATTGGTGCTTAGAGAAGCTTTGTTGCACCTCAATAAAAATTCCACAAGCATCCAATTGATACCACACCTCTTGGACAAAGGTATAGAGGACAAAGGTATAGATCGAGTTCGGTTTCACGTATTGTGAAAAAAACTTGCAAATCATGCTTGATTAACCGTATGGATGTGTAGAGCTACGTCAGATCTACGATTTAAAAAAAAATTCATGTAAATC
>NW_018250465.1:4508-5575 GCF_001263595.1 Phalaenopsis equestris | reverse complement strand
TGAACCAGATGGAGACGATGGCTGTGCCCCGTCCGATCGCGCGTGTATCGATCGGACGGTCCTGATCGCGTCCGACAGAGATCACGTATATGCACAGTGCACTGATCCACGGTGCATGGGGACAGCGCTGGCGCGGATGGCGGCGGCAAACCAGAGCGCAACACGTGGAATTTCGGAATCGCCCATGATCCAGTGAGCGCGTGGGTTTAAGTAGAAAATTATGGGATTTAAAAAATTCAGAAAATACCCCTAAACTTTAAAAATTGATAACTTTTCATAGAAAACTTATAAAAATAAAATAAAAATACCCTCTTGCTTAGTCAATAGAGGCAAATCATGTGGAATAAATTTCATGCTCATTTAATGCATATTTAATTTTATAAAAATCAATTAGTGTTAGAGGTTTTTGAACTCTCCATTCCTATTAAATCATCACCTTGACGCCAATTTTTAATATGTTGTAGCCTCTATTTAAAAAAACAATTTGAATATTTTTTCAAAAACAGAGAAGATCTCTAGACAGAGTTCTTAATTTTTTAAGTTTTAATTTTCTAAGTTTTTATGCATTTTCTATTCAAATAATTATAGAAAATTGTATGTGACTTAGAAAATTCTAAAAAAAATTCATGTAAGTTTGCTATGGCCATAGTAGTCTTATGAAATAATTTCATGATTTTTAAAAATCAAAACATTACTGTTTTGAGCAAACATTAATTTGCTTAAAATATTTAATTTGAAGCACACAGAGATTAAAATCACATGATTTTTGTTCTCCACTGTGGCTCGTGAGTCAAAGAACTCACCATAAAAATTTTAAGTCATTTGGAGTTCAATTAATATTTATAATTGATTTTTAAATGTGACCATCAAATTTGAAACTTAAATGATTTTTAAAAATCAAAATATAACTCCAAAAATTATGAAAATTAGTTTTTTAAGTTCTCTGATATCAGGGGAATTTAATAAAAATAAAAATATATTTAAAATAAAAACTTGATTTTTAGGTTATTTTTAATTATTTTTAATAATTAAAAAATAATAAAAAAATCATAAAATATTAAACTCAT
>NW_018250465.1:2441-3186 GCF_001263595.1 Phalaenopsis equestris | reverse complement strand
TCTAAATGAAATTATGGAACTCATTAAGTTGAGTTTAGTAAATTCATTTGGACTAAGTGATTTCAATAGAAAATAGTGGTGTCGGGATGATGGAACCGTGGGATCTTGACCGGTGTCGTTTTAATCAACTTTAATATGCCCATAATAAAATTTAAGGAACTTTAATCATAGGGTCACCTGATTTGACATTATAACCAAATGACCTAGAAAACTTGAACTCTACTACAACGAGGAGCTTGGAGCTTACATGGTGGGCAACCCAGCCATCTTCTACAGTAAGAGGATCTACAACAACACATCCTTCCTTAGCCTTAAAACAACAAAGCCATAGTAATTCGAGGTTGTTTGCCTAATGCAACATAAATCCTCAAACATATTTTCAGGCCTTTGTACAACCATATTGTATAATATAAGCCCTTAACTTGTCTTAGGACTCCGAGGTAGTCGTTTGTCATGACTTATATCCTCACATCTTCAAGGTTATTTGTGTTGATTGCTTCACTCAAATGTAAATCCTAATAAATAAAAAATTACAGAATGAAATATTTAAATAATTTCTCCTAAATTAAAGCCAAATAACAGGACAGCTTGGGAAGTCATCGAAGTTCTCCTTCGGATCCGTGACATCCTCTAGTGTTTCCTCCTTTGGACTCCAAAACAAAATGTTCCAAATTTGAACCAATCCCCCTTCACACTTCTTAGTCCGATATCTTTGAAATGTCCTTACCATTTGAACTCCTTGAAG
>NW_018250465.1:0-1028 GCF_001263595.1 Phalaenopsis equestris | reverse complement strand
ACATGGGACATCGCTAACTTTTAGAAATTCTTCAAATGCAAGGGACAATGTCTTCGCCAAGGTTGATCTTTTCTTTTGCCTCTGGAATGGAGTTCGTTGTCAATAGGGATGAACTGCCAGACCTGGCAGTTATTAAGTTTAGACAAGGGTTTGATGATATTGGAGTCAAGTTCAGGAAGGTTGCCTTCACAGTAATGAAGCTTGAAACAGACAAGTCAGTCGAGCCTATCGTAGAGTTCAACTTGAAATCTGCTAAGAAATTCTCCCCTTCAAAGGTTTTGATTGAAAATAACCTTACTAGTGCTGAAAAGTTTGTCGTTGGGAACGTTAGGACTACTACCGGAACTGTTTCTGTCCATCATCGCGCCAACTATTTTTTCGAGTAAGGGAAAAGAGATTCTACATGCGAAAGAGTCAATCGACACTTAAGCCCCACTATTTTCTGGATTCGAGATTGGGTCCAATTCAAGACCTGTGCAACTGATAAAGGCACAAGAAAGGAAGCGCAGCCAGGGAATTTTGAAAGACAAACGACCTCAACAATTCCAACAACAACAGACACAACAATATGACAGCCAAAAAAAGATGGCCAGTTTAGCCAACAACCGCCTCAGCGAGGGCTACCTCGGAATAGTAAGTTATCCTTCGCAGAGAGAAGGAAGATAGTATATTCTTTCAAAGATAAAGCCATCTCTGAAATGCTCAAAATTCCGATAAAGAATCCGGAATTCAAATTACCAGAACCAAAGAAGCCTGAAGAGGTTAACACCAAATTATTGCCCATATCACATATTGTTAGGACATACAATTGAAGAATGTTTTGTTTTCAAGGACTGGCTTGAGAGGAATTTTAAAGAAGGAAATATCACGATCCTGAAAGAATATTTGAAAGAACCTGAAAAAGGTTCCGTAAATATAATTTCGGTTGATCCAATTGACTTCTACATAACTACACTGCTACTCAATAAAAGAAGTGACACTCTTCATAAATCGTCAATGGATCTAAAAGTAATCAAAGGAAACTCAAT
>NW_018250464.1:0-459 GCF_001263595.1 Phalaenopsis equestris | reverse complement strand
TTCATGCAATTTATTCCTGCGCGGTGCCGTAACAAAATGGGTGTCCTCCTGAGGTAATTTCGACATTCCGGACGTACCGGCGCTGTCTGGTTTGCCGTTCGAGGACACCGTCAGAGGTCGTTTTGACAAATTCATCGATTTGCGTGTCAATTTTCTTGTGTCGAAAATATGGCAATATGGGTGTCCTTTCCTACCAAAATCGGTATCCCGGACGAGTTTGCGCAGGCCATTTTGTCGTCGGAGGTCATCCGGAGAAGTTCGCATTTTCACCCTTCCTTTAGGCTTAATTGATGTCCGATTTAGTGCAACTCAGTGAATTTTGTGCATTTGGTGTGTGTATGTGACGAAAAAGTCGTGACGATGTTTTTCTAAGGCTAAAAGTCACTGGTAATATTGTATACGGTATGGTAGTTGTATTTTTTCTTTTTTTTTTCCTTGTGAATTTTGAATTCGGGTAGA
>NW_018250463.1:6295-11638 GCF_001263595.1 Phalaenopsis equestris | reverse complement strand
GGCAGGAAGGCTAATTATTCCATCAGGACTCCATTCGGACATTCGGACACCTGACAAACTCAAAAAATATATATATATATATTAGGCACTTTCCCACTAAAATGTCACGTGGTACTTTCTCATTGAGTATTCATGCATCAGTACTCCTGAGATAATATTTTTCTAAAAAAATGACGCTCACTCAGCTGGCCGGCCTGACCCAAACTCAATTTGTAAAAAGTTTTTTCGCGTATTGCCTGGCTATTTTTCTTTCCCGCGCGCAGCTGAGCACCTACTGTTCCATTGATTTAGGTTTACGCCTTCCATGGAGTCCTTGTCGAACGACGAAATGATGGATACAACGCAACATGCATTTTCTCCAGCATGCATTTTCTTTGAACTTCCAAGAGGTTACTCTGTTTTTTTATATTAGGTGTTAGGTTTGTTCATTATGGTAGGTTTTACTGTATCATTCTACGTGTTTTTTGATGGTTTTGTTACAGCACAACATATGATATTGTTAATATGGTTGCTATTTGTGGTGTTATGTTGGTGCTATTATGGTATTTCCAACGTTTGTGGTAGTGATATTGTGTTATTTTTGCTTTATAAATGTGTTGTTATTCAGGTTTTGATAAAGGTCTTGATGAGGTCTTTATAAATGTGCAGTCATGTGAGCAAAGAACTATTTGTAATGATCTAATTGCTGAGAAGTTTTTTAGCATCATCGTCCACTATGAGCAAGAAACTTATGAAGCCTATTGTGCTTATGCACATCATGTAGGATTTAGTGTTCGAAAGGACCACAACAGTTATTGGCCGAATTATAAGAAAAGGAAGTCCAAAGATTTCCTTTGCGCAAAAGTTGGTCATAAGAAGGAGTCCAACCTTATGAATACAGAAAAATACAAAAAGACAGACATAAGGACTGGTTGTCAAGTCATGGTTCGCTATGTAGTTTATCTAGAAGGCAACTGGACAGTACATAAATTCATTGAAAGTCTCAACCATCCTTTGGTTGAATATGATGATAAGCATATTCTTCGTTCCAGTAGACGGATAAGTGACCTAAATGCAGGTGTACTAAGATTGATGACAGGAGCAGGGATTGGAGCAACAGATGCATATAACTTCATTGCTCTTGAGGTTGGTGGAGCAGAGAATTTAGAATGCACGAAGAAGGATGCATTCAATTTCATTCAAAGAGAAAGAAGAGAAAAAATTGAATAAGGAGATGCCAACTCTCTAATACAATTGTTCATTGAAAGACAAGGCAACTATAGCAAGTTTGCATGAGATTTCCAAACCGATGAGTATGGTAGATTAACAAGTTACGACTGTTTTGGTGATGTTATAATTTTTTATACAAGCTATAGATTAAATAAGTATAACTTATGTTGCGCTCCTTTTGTGGGAGTTAACCACCACTGACAAAATGTTATGTTTGGGGGCTTCTTGTCAGAGGAGACTATTGATTCATTTAAATGGTTATTCAAAGCTTTCATAAGAGTAATTAGTGACAAGCATCCAATAAGTATTTTTACCGATCAGGACCAAGTTATCGCAAGGGCCATTGAAGAGTGTCTCTCACAAATACGGCACAGATTATGCCAATGGAATATATACAAAAAAAATTACTTCAAAAGTGCATTGTGGAGTTGCTATCAAGAGCGTCACCGAATTATTTTATAAATGCATGAGTGAATGTGATTCGGAGGGGGAGTTTGAAGATACCTGGACATTAATGATTGAAGTTGGTGACCTACACAGTAATGTGTGGTTGCATGACATGTATAAAATCAGACACAAATGGTCCACTGCCTTTAATAAAGAAATATTTAGAATGAGAATCCTATCAACTCAAAGAAGTGACTCCACCAATAATGTATACCATGGTGTTTCTAAGCCCACAAGCTCTTTGACAGATTGTTTTATGATTTTATCGGCATTGAAAAGATAATGAAATCATGGCACATGAATGAAAATGATGAAGATTTCAAATGTAGTAAATATGTCATTACGCCAATTGTTAAAGTCAATCCTGTTTTGAGGCAAGCTTCCTAATTTTAAACAAGGAAGCTTTACTCAATGTAGCAAGAGCTACTCAATGGGTTGTGTGGACTTACGCTTGAATTCTCCACAGAAAGTGGGTCAAAGTATTATATACGTAATTTGGATAATAATGGCACATCGAAGAAATGGATAGTGAATTTTGACAGTGTTAATTTTGATGTAACCTGCAGTTGCAAGATGTTTGAAATGAAGGGGCTGATGTGTTCGCACGCACTACATCTTCTTAATGTGCTTAAAATAAATATGATTCATGAGAAGTATTTGTTAATACGATGGTCTGTTCATGCTAAAAGGGACATCTATAATAGGTTTGAATACAAACATCTCAGGGAGTTTCAAATGACGTCTGCTTTCTCTAGTGGCATCTTATTTCGTCCTCAATCTCAGAAGTTTGCATATCAACTAATAAATAAGACAGAAGGTGACGAACTTAACGAGCAACTGCTTTGGGAAACATTTAAAAAGCTATCAGTTGATTTTGACGAAACAAAATCTGGGGAAACACCTAACGTTAATAGAAAAACAAAGATGAAAAAACCATAAAAATTTGATCACACTGTGGCTGACCCAGCAAAGATGAAGCGAAAAGGCTTTTCGAATTTTAGGACAAAAGGTTATTGGGAGAAGAATCAGAGATCCAAAAGTATATACCTGTACATTATTAGAACTGCTCCAACTTTATTTTTGTATTTGTTTACTCTAACCATAAGTTATGTGTACAGGAAAAGATCCAGATATATTAACGTTATATATATCTGAATCTGTATATATATATAACAAATTCATACAGATTTATCTTTGCTTTTGTGTCTGATTCAGATATATATACAGATATATCTGAATCTTATATATCTGTATGAATTTAAGATTTATAAGATATATAAATCTTAATATCTTATAAATATTAAGATATTATTTATAATATTTTAATATCCATGTAACTTCGGAAAGACGTTTTAATTATCCATGTAACTTCGGAAAGACGTTTTAATTTACATGGATAATTCAGAATAACCAATTTTGCCCGACTGTCTCAGCCAGTAAATCATTGAAAATCCGACGTATCTTCTATTTCAGGCATTTCTTCCATCGGTTATTCTAATACTTTGTTCTCCTTACAACATGACAGGATTATTATCCATCGCAATTATTAACTTAAACCTTTAGTGGGTTCTTGACTGATTTGATAACTGAGCTTTAATGTATTATAAATCATTGTAATTATTTATTTTGTTTGTTGACATGCGTACAATATTTGCATGATGATAATTTCCACCTGAATAAACAATTTAATGATTCTGTTAGCGTTAAATTCTTCTAATTTTTTGTTTGTTGTGTTGTTCATGCTATAACAACAATATTTTTGCAAATATATCTGAAGAGCTACCCAATAACGCATGAATAACACCAATATATGTATACAATTATCAAATAACACATTTATTTGTCAAATACACCCGAATAACAGTCAAATAACACATTCATAACACCTTTGTAACACGAGAAATATTAAAAAATAGCACGAAAACCCATTCCTCGCCCTGACTAACTTGACCGTAACGTGGTGGGAATATTCCTACCACGTTATTTCGGTTCCTCATGTGTTACTTCCCCTTCATCGCTGCGTTATTTTGCCAGACGCGCGTTATTTTTGTCTTCTACGGACGATTAAAACAATCATAACATGGTAAGAGTATTCTCCTCGAGTTAATTTCCCTCCGCGTTGTGTTAATTTCCCTCTGCACTGTGTTATTCCGTCCTGGAGAGTGTTATTAATGTCTTCCACGGCCAATTTAAACGTGTGTAACATGGAGCAAATATTCCCCCAGAGTTACTTTACATTGTGATTGCGTTATTTCTCGAAGTCAATGCGTTATTTCTTCTAATCAATGCGTTATTTATGTTAACATATGCGCGTAACGTAGGGAGAATATTCCCTACGCGTTATTATCGTCACCTGATGTGTTATTTTTCCTTTCCATTTTGTTATTCTACCTTTTAATTGTGTTATATCTTATTTCCACTGTGTTATTTAAATATTAAAGCTACTAATACAAGTTTTAGCTGTTAATAACCTCAAATTAAATGCATTCTTATCTAATATAGGCTTCTAATATGGGGTAGATCACCCTGCGTATGTAAATAATAAAAATATTCTAATAACTAATGAGAATACACAAAGATAAAAAAGTAAAAAAAAATAAGACAATAACCAATAATATAGATCTCAATACATCAAAACAATTATTACAAAAATAAAAAAAATAACTAATTGATATGTACAAAAGTAAAATATAGCTTCAGCTGCAATAAAACACTCCCTACACCCTATTACAAAAAAAATAATTTTCAATGACATGTATTTATGATTTCTGGCGAGCTCACGTGCAAATGGCATAGGCAAAATGTGCTCTAAATTGTAACATTTGATCTTGCCAGTTCGAGTGAGCTTTCCATTCGACTTTCTCAGACTGTATTATGGTTTCCATATACTTGCATACAAACATTTCGCAGTCGTGGCTGTTACTGTCGGCGCTATTTTTGGTTGGAGGAGTTGCCGGTAAGAAGCTGTCAGTCACCGGAATCGAAATCTCGTCGCTCGCTTCGGAAAGACGTTTTAATTTACATATATATTTAGTTTTAGAAAAATATGAAATCAATATGACCCCATATTTTTCATAGTTTAAATGAAAGAGCGTTGTACCTCAAATCTAGTATCTATCCCGAAGGATAAACACAAGGCTTGAGGATGAGGCTCGATACAATAAAAAAAGTGAAAGGGGATTGGTTCAAATTTGGAACATTTTCTTGTAGAATCTAAAAGAGGAAGAACTAGGGGATGTCATGGATCTAGAGAAGAACCTTAGTGACTTCCCAAGCTATCCTAATGTTTGGCTTCATTTCTGAGGAGAAATATTTAGGCATTTCATCCTGCCAATTTTATTAGTTAGGGCTTACATTCAAGTGAAAATATCACACAAATAGCCTGGATGATATGAGGATTTAGGTCGTGACAAACGACAACCTTGGAATCCTAAGACGAGTTAAAACTTATATTGTATAGCAGGGCTATACGAAGGCCTAAGGATAAGGTGAGGATTTACGTTACATAAGCAAGCAACCTCGAAGTCCTATAACTTTGTTGCTTATATATAAGGAAGGAAGATTGGTTTAGCCGGAGAAGACAAATTTTGCTGTTGAAGATGACGATGCTGCCCACCATACTAGCTCCAAGCTCCTTGCCGTGACGAGTTTGAGTTTTCTAGTGTGTCAAGTTATGATGTCAAATCA
>NW_018250463.1:2520-5816 GCF_001263595.1 Phalaenopsis equestris | reverse complement strand
ACTTGGCAAGTCTTCTCGTTCCACCACCTGAAACTTAAAAGGCATGTTAAGGCATTTTATATGAAACATGAAAGTAAAGTTTTTGACGACCTACCTAATCCTAGATCATATCTTGCTGGGTCCTAATTAATTTGATTAAGGATGTTAATTTTGTGGCTATCCTGATAGTTTTAGTTTTCATTCAGGTTGTCATCGTTATTTAGCATGCAAGTTCTTGCAAGTTCGCTGCCTGGTGGAAAATCCCGAGCTCTTTTAAACTTATTATGTTTCTTAATAATTCATCTTGTAAACACCCTTAGTGCTCAGTGAGCATTGATGTCTCAATTATCCATAAAAATAGGGTAATCATTTTTTGTTATTTAATTTAAGAATTATGTAGGTGAAGACCCTTAAAGAAACAAGTTTAAGAGACTTAGCCAAATTTTTACTTGGGCTTGAGTGTTTGAAAATATGTATTAATTTTCAATGATGTTTACCCTCATTTAAGTGAAAATTGATTTAGCCTAAGTCACTACTTAGCCCTTAAGATCTTGGTGAGTGTTTTAATTAGTTTTGAAAAGGTTAAGCTTTAGGTGGTCATGATTCATTATTTGAATTTTTTTAAAAAATCAAATAGTGGTATTAAATTGATTAATTATTGACTTCAAAAGTCATACCCCTAAGTCCTAGGTTCATTTTATTTTAATAAACTTCCAAATTTTAATAATCTAGAAATTTATTAACTTATCCTTTTAATTAAGAATGTGAGATTGGTTTCTATCAAATAACCCCTTGCGTTTCAAACATCCAAATAAACTGATTAAGATCAGAGGTTGCCCATTTTCCTCCTTGAATTAAGCCTAAATATTAATTAAGGCCAAATTTCCAAAATTACATATTTGCCCCTAAGGTTCTAACACTTCATAATTTGTCAAATTCAATTTAAATGACTTTAAAATTTTTATCCTACCTTATTTATGGGTCAATTAAGACATCATAGAAGAAAATGTGATTTTTCAAAATTTAATTTAATTTATATAATTATTTTCATGTAAAAATAATATTTTTCAAAGAAAATTTGCTAACTTGACCAAGGTGAAGCCTAACCACCTGAAAGTTTTACCAAAGGTAGACCTAGACCGGAGAAGCCTTTGGACCAAATTTCATGATTTTTTGAATTTTATTTGAATTCTTAGAATTATTCTAAGTTATGAAGTATTTATTAAAATTATTTTAAATGGGGAAAATTAAGTTTTGTATTTTTGAAAAATCTTCCTGAGGTCAGAGAACCCAGAGGAGAAAATTTTATATTTTTTCTGAGTTTTATTTGATTTATTGGAATTATTTTAGTGAAAATCCATTTTTAGCCTTTAAAAATTATTTTTAAGCTTTAAAATCCAGTATCTTTGTTTAGAAAAATTGTCCTAATTGATCCTAAGTGATTAGGAAGCAAATTAGGACATTTTGATGAATTTTATTATTTTTTTGATTTTTATGGTTTTTTTAAATTATTTTAAATATTCAAAATGGGCTCCAAAATCAAGTTTTTATTTTTGTGATTTTTATGGATTTTTAATTATTTAAATATTTAAAAATAGGCTAAAAATCAAGTTTTTATTTTAAATACCATTTTATTTTTATAAAATACCCCTGATTCCAGAGAACTCAAAAAATAAGTATTTATAAATTTTTGAGTTATATTTTGATTTTTAAAAATCATTTAAGTGCTAAAAATGATATTTATCTTGATAAATCAATTTAGGCCATCAAATAGACTCAAAATGCTTTGAAATTTTTATGGTGAGTTCTATGGATACTAAATAATAGTAATGATAAAAAATCAAGTCGTTTTGATGTTTGTATTTTCCAAAATTAATTATCTTAGTGATTTAGGGTTTGTGAAGAATAGGTGCATTTTAAATGACTTGACTCATGAGAAATTTTTCTAAGGGTTCTCTGGTCATGGTGAACCTTCCAATTTTTTTTTGGATTTTTCTAAGAAAAATGCTAATCATTATGATTAATTTAAGAAACTAATGTGCATAAGCTTAAAAAATATGGATCTCTGTCTAGGGACCTCCTCTGACTTTGGAAAAAATAGAGGATGTTCTCTAAGACATGTTGGCATCATTTTTTTTTATGTCATGTGTGCCCGGGACGTCGATATTATCTAAGGAGGGCATCCATGTTGTTAAAGCTTCAAATACAGGTAAAAATGCGCAAATTATCGTTTTTACCCAAATTGCTGAAAAAGTGGTCCGAACGACTCCGAATGACGAAACGGACTGTGTGATTGCGTCCGAAATGTCGATTTTACTTACGGGAGACTATTTCGTTGCGAAGACATGTTCGAGCAAAAAATGCGCGGAGGATAATAATATTAATATAATAATATTAATAAAAATCTTCCTACATGTTGATTAAAAAAGGGTTACAATAAAGAAAAACAGTTGGAGACTTATTGATTCAATACAGGAATCATAAGTCCTCCCCAAATTCAAAAAACAATCTAGACTAACAACAAAAGTTTGCCAAAAAACATAGACCCCAACTAGCATGGAATGCAAAAAACTGAAGATAGATTGGGGGAAAGGGAAATCATAGCAGGCTGTAAGCAATCACTTTAGAACTTGGTTAGCAATTCTGAAATATGGGACCTTTATCCTGTCACCCTGCAGTAGAAACTGAAGGGTATGGGGAGGGGAGACAGCAACAAATAGCTCTTTTAAATTATTCCCCTTTCTGGCAAGCCAATTGGCTAGCAGGTTGCCTTCTCTAAAGATAAAAGTATATTGTACTTTTAACTGTGAGGAATTTTCTCTAATCTTTCTGGTCCAGTAAGTAAGGTGCCAGGGTGTAAGTTCGTCATCCCTCAATATCTTGATAACAGCAGCAGAATCTACTTCTACCCATAAGTTCTTCCAGCTAGCCATTTTGGCAATTTTCAAAGCCCAATAGACAGCCACTAATTCAATTTCAACAGCATCAGCAGCCTCAATGGGGATGTGGAAGTATAATAAAAATTGCCCAAGGTGATTTCTGTAGACACCCCCAACACCTGTACTTGCCTTTTTGAAGCTTCCATCAGTATTTACCTTTACTGTTATATATAATCAAAAAAGAGAGGAGAGAGAAGGTCTCTCCCCTTCAAAAATTAGTTACGCCCCTCTCTCCTCCGGTTTTCGCGAATCGCAGCCTCTCTCCCTCTAGATGGCGATCGATCGCGAAACCTCCTCCCCTCCTTCGGATCCCTCTCCTCCGTCGCCGACTTCGCTCCGCTGTCCGTCGTCTCCTCCTCCTCCTCCTTCTTCTTCTTC
>NW_018250463.1:443-2314 GCF_001263595.1 Phalaenopsis equestris | reverse complement strand
TATATATATATATACTACCATTTTAAAAAAAAATCACGCATGCCTCTTCTCCCCTACGGCCTGCTTCGCGAAAACCTTCGCGACCCTCTCCAATTTTTCATGAAAAGGGCATCCCGTGCCCTAGCTTCCGCCTCCGACTTCTCCTCGCCAGCGAAGGAGGCCGGTGACACCCTCTACCTCACCGGAAAAACTCCCCACCGCCGACTCTCTTCTAATCCGTGCCTCTTATTCTTCTTCTTCTCTTAATTTTTTTTCTTCTTCTTCTTCTTCTTCTTCTTCTTCTTTTTCTTCTTCTTATTCATCTTCAGCTTATATTTCTTCTTCTCCTATTTCTTCTTCTTCTTCTTCTTCTTCTCCTTCTTCTTCTTCTCCTTCTTCCGATTTTATTATTATTATTATTATTTTTTCTCTCTTTCTTCTTCTTCTTCTTCTTTTTCTCGGCCAACTCCTCTACCTTGCCATTTTACCTTCCCGATGGCCGGATTCTTCACCTGAGAACTTCAACGTCGTCAGACAGTGAGCGTTGTCGTTGTTCAAGGAGGCGCGTGCGTCTTTACCTCGTGGGTTCCCCTCTTTCGCCATCATCGAGCAACATCCCTCGCAAATGTATATTTTGGTTATATTTCTTTTTATATGCCAAAATTATTATTTTTTTGAGTTGCTTTGCATACCTCACTGATTCCTATCTCTTATTCTCCTCGTTGCATGATTCATTGTGGGATGCCCTGGAGCACAGACTGGACGTCGACGTCTTGGAGCAAATAAAGAGAACGTGCCTGCAACCTTTGCGGTGTTGAGATCCCCTAAACTTCTAGCTAGCCTTTAGTTTAGTGGTGTCTAGGCGTGTGGGTTCGATCACCCACACGGGGTGCGTGCGCCGGCATGGGTCGGCGCGACAACGTGCCTGCGTGATGGATCGTCAATTTCCTAGAGCTAACCTTTAGGTTAGGACTTCCTGTGCGTAAACAAACGCCCTCACTTATTCTCCTCGTTGCATGATTCATTGTGGGATGCCCTGGAGCACAGACTGGACGTCGACGTCTTGGAGCAAATAAAGAGAACGTGCCTGCAACCTTTCTGCAACCGTCACGGTGTTGAGATCCCCTAAACTTCTAGCTAGCCTTTAGTTAAGTGGTGTGTAGGCATGTGAGTTCGATTGCTCACACGGGGTGCGTGTGTCGGCATGTTTTTCGCTTTGCAACGTCTGGAGGAGTTCACCAAATGGAAAAAAGCTTTGTAGCTAGCCCATTTCGTGACGTCGTGGAAAGTTTTCCCCTCAGAGATCCATGTAAAACTCCCGATATTTCCTCATCAAAGCAAGAAACAGCGACACCGCATATCCAAGAGTCTGAGCTCTATGTTTCCCTGACGAGGTCGTTAGTACGAGCGTGACTGATTATCATTTATGGTCGTTTGCACCTCATTGGTTGCATGCACATGTATTGTGTGTCATATATCACACTTGCACTTGCACTTGCACTTGCACCTTGCACCTTGCACTTGCATGTTGCACTTGTACTTACATCTTATATCTTGCACTTGCACCTGCACCGACACCACTTGAGCCTCGATCGGTTATCCCAAGCCGGTCACATCACTTGTGTTTCAGCCGGGTGTGGCAGCCGGCTGCCCCGGTCTGGTTGGCACAACACTTTGGTTTGACCGGATGCTCCATCTTGATCGACCTATCACTTTCTCTTTTGCATGTTGTGTATGTGCATATGCATGTACATGTTTGTTTGCATGATTGATATCTTAATAATCGATATCATCTACTAAAGTTGTATTCCTTCGGGTCACTGCCTTACCGACATACCTCTTTTCGGGCCTCTGTTGCTAAGGCATGCCTAACTCTGGGTCACTCCCTTACC
>NW_018250463.1:0-357 GCF_001263595.1 Phalaenopsis equestris | reverse complement strand
TTTCGGGCCCCTGCCGCTACGGCATGCCTATCTTTAGGTCACTGCCTTACCGATATACCCTCTTTTCGGGCCACTGCTGCCACGACATGCCCACCTTCGCGTCACTGCCTTATCGGCATACCCTCTTTTCGGGCCCCTGCCATTACGGCATGCCCATTCCTACGAGTCACTGTCTTCATGACATACTCTTTGTCATTACTTATATGTTCTGATTTTCCTACATTAGCATTTGCATTTGCATATTTTCATGGATAGCGTGTCTGGTTTTTTTGGAGAGTAACCCCGTATTGGTCGCGATGCTTTAACAAGCATTGCTTGCTGAGTTGATCCCAGTGAGCAATGCAAGTTAAGTCATCG
>NW_018250462.1:0-655 GCF_001263595.1 Phalaenopsis equestris | reverse complement strand
GTGACTTCCCAAACTATCCTATTATTTGGCTTTAAATTTGATGCTAATATTATTTGATGTTTCAATCCTATCTATTTTTATTATTTAGGGCTTACACATGCATGATATTTGATCATGCAAATAGCCTTGAAGATTGGAGGATTTATGTTATACCGATTGACAACCTCAGAATTCTAAAAAGTGTTAGCGCTTATATTCTACAACAGGGTTGTGCAAAAGACTAAAGATATCATGAGGATTTATGTCAAACTAGGCAAAAAATCTTGAAATACTATGGATTGCTTTACTTAATAGTAAATAAAGTTTAGTTGAATTAGATTTGTCTTGTTGCAGAACATTGGCCACCTTTTGAAGCCAACCTCCATCCGCTTACATGTTGCTCCAAGCTCCTTAACATAGTAGCAGCTCCAAGGTTTGTGTGTTGTTTTTATACATGTAATTATTTGTTGAGTCGATTGATCTTGTTATTATTAAAGTTAAAAGATGTGTTTGTTCATGTATCATAATGATCCTTCCTAAGCAACCAGACTACTATTCTCTATCCTAAATGTCTGACAAGTATATAAGTAAAATGCATATAAGTAAGGAATCCCATAAGAATGTAGTAAAGTAAAAAAAAGAAAAAAAAACTAAAACAACACATATCTGGGCCTTT
>NW_018250461.1:1918-5820 GCF_001263595.1 Phalaenopsis equestris | reverse complement strand
CTTCAGGTTAAGCAAAGAAGGGTTTGGAATTTCTAATGATGAGGATTCCTTTTCTAGTCCACTAGGAATAGTCAATAGAAAAGTCTTATGGATAGACCCTAGGCTACTAAAGAGGAAAAACTAGACCTCAACCAAAAATGAGGTCAACAATATGTTTTAACAAAGCTTAATGTGGATAAAACTTAGTTAATTAATTATGTTTAATTTGAGTTAAAACAAATTAGAATAGGGTTTAACTAAGCCTAATGTTGTTAAGACTTAGTTGATTAATCAGGTTTAATTTGATTTAGACCTAATTAGTAAAGGGTTTAAGTTGACTTAGGTTCTCTTTGAGTTCAACCTAAGGTTTAAGTTGAATTAGGTTTGATTTGCGTTGAACCTAAGGTCTAGGTTGACTTAGGTCTAATTTGGGCTGAACATAAGGTTTAAGTTAATCTATAATCAATTTGGGTTGAACTTTACAGTTAAGGTTCACTTAGGTTCAATTTAGGTTGAACCTTAGTGTTGGATGAACTTAGGTTCAATTTAAGTTGAACCTAAGGTTTAGGTTCCCTTAATTTCAATTTGGGTTGAACTTAAGGCTTAAGGTTAACATAGGTTCAATTTGAATTGAACTTAAGGTTTGGGTTGACTTAGGTTCAATTTGGGTTGAGCTTAATGTTTTGGTTCACTTAAGTTCAATTTGGGTTGAACCTAAGGGTTAACGTTAACTTAGATTCAATTTTGGTTGAACCTAAGGTTTATACATTTTAGTCCAAGTTAGTTTAGACTTAAACATTTGAGTTATATATGGGTTGAACTCAAGAGTTGAGACTATGTCCAAATTGGTTTGGACTTAGGTTTAACATCAATTTGGGTTAGAAACTAAATAAGATTTAGGGGATTAATCAAGTCTAATATGGGTTAAATTTAATTAGGGTTCAAGGTTTAGTCAACCTAATTTAAGTAAGGCTTAAGGGATTAATTAATTTTAATGTAGATTAGACTCAATTATAGTTTAAATTTAATTAAGTCTAATTTAAGTAAGGCTTATGAGATTAATTAAGTCCAATATGGACTAGACTTAATTAGTTTTAATATTAATTAAGCTTAACTTATGCAAGGCTTAAGATATTAATTAAGCCTAATGTTGATTAGATTTAATTAGGTTTTAATTATAATTAAACCTAATTTAAGTAAGGCTTAAGGGATTAATTAAGCCTAATGTGGATTAGACTTAATTAGGGTTCAAGGGCAATTAAGCCAAATTTAAATAAGGCTTAAGAGATTAATTAAGCCTAATGTAGATTAGATTTAATTAGGGTTTAAGATTAGTTAAGCCTAATTTAAGTAAGGCTTAAGGGGTTAATTAAGTCTAATGTAGATTAGACTTAATTCGGGTTTAAGAGTAGTTAAGCCTAATATAAGTAAGGCTTAAGGGATTAGTTAAGTCTAATGTGGATTAAACCTAATTAGGGATAGTTAAGCCTAATTTAAGTAAGGCTTATGATTAAGTTAGGTCTAAAAGGGGTTTAGACCTAAAGATTAGGGTTAAGCCTAATTTGGTTAAGGATTAAGAGTTAAGTTTAGGGCTAAGGTGAGTTAGACCTAAAGATTAGGATTAAGCTTTATTTGGTGAAGGCTTAAAGGTTAAGATAGCGTTAAGCCTAATTTGATTAAGGCTTAAGGTTATGTTAGGTTTAAAATGGGGTTAGACCTAAAGATTAGGTTTAAGCTTAATTTGGTTAAGGCTTAAAGGTTAAGATAGAGTTAAGCCTAATTTGATTAAGGCTTAAGGTTAAGCAAGATCTAAAAGGGTTTTAGACCTAAAGATTAGAGTTAAGCCTAATTTAGTTAAGGCTTAAAGGTTAAGATAGGGTTAAGCCTAATTTGATTAAGGCTTAAGGATTAAGTTTAGGTCTAAGGTGGGTTAGACCTAAAGAATAGGGTTAAGCCTAATTTGGTTAAAGCTTTAAGACTAAAAGGGGTTTAGACCTAAAGAGTAGGGTTAAGCCTAATTTGATTAAGACTTAAAGGTTAAGATAGGGTCAAGCTTAAACTGATTAAGGCTTAAGGTTAAGTTAGGTTTAAAAGGGGTTTAAACCTAAAATTAGGGTTAAGCTAAATTTTTTTAAGGCTCAAATATTAAGATAGGTTAGGCCTAATTTGATTAAGGCTTAAGGTTAAGTTAGGTCTAAAAGGGGTTTAGAACTAATGATTAAGGTTAAGCCTGATTTGGTTAAGGCTTAAAGGTAATGATAAGGTTAAGCCTAATTTGTAAAAGCTTAAGGGTAAATTTTAGGTCTAATATGGGTCAAACCTAAAGATTAGGGTTAAGCCTAATTTTGTTAAGACTCAAAGATAAAGATAGAGTTAAGCCTAATTTTATTAAGGCTTAAGAGTTAGGTTTAGGTCTAAGGTGGGTTAGACCTAAGGATTGAAGTTAAGCTTAATTTGGTTAAGGATTAAAGGTTAAGTTAGGATTAGATTAATCCTAATAATCACTTTTAACCCTTTAAAGTAAAGGATTGAAGTAATAAACCAAGTTTAGGAAATTTTGGGCTAAGGTGTAAATTTTAAAATTTACAATTTTACCTAAATGTATAAATTGTCACTTTAGACATTTTCAAATATTGGAAATTATTACTTTTAGAGTTAAAGTTTGTTCCCTAAATTTTCTAACCAATTTTCATTTCAATTTTCAATTTTCTGATTTTTCATAATTTTTTTTCCAAAATAATTACAAAAGTGGTAGAAAATTGGTTCTTTTTATTTTAGGACATCCCCTAACCTTGAAAAATTCAGATATTATTTTTAAAGATGGGGGAATAATACGTGTAAATTTCATAATTTTTGGAATTGTATTTAATTTTAATAATTAAGGTATTCGAGAGAGTATTTAATTAATTAAAAAACTAAATACAAATCATTAGTTATCGATTTTTTTTAAAAATTTTTCCCTCTATCTCTTGAGTTCAGAGATATTTTTGTTTTATTTTTCTAATTTTTATAGAATTAATTAATAAAACGAGAATATATCTGGAATTAATTAATTTAATTTGAAAAATATCTGGACTCATAATACGATTTTATTTTTTAAATTTTCCCCTCTGTCTCCTGAGTCCAGAGATATTTTCTAGTTATCAATTTTGGAAGTTAATTAGAGTTTTCTAGAATTAATTAATTTAAAAAATCCTAATTAACAACTTATCCAACTCGACTCCAGCTCAACAGAGAATTCGTCGAAGCTCAATGACACAACAAAAATATATGCATTTTTAGACCCATATTTTAGACTCTTTTCTGGTGATATTGCATTTTAAAGAAATGTATTTTTATGTTTCTTGCAGGTTGTTGAATTTTAGGACTTAAAAGCAAAAAAGGAAGCAAAACTGATGAAATTTGGAGCAAAAATGAAGAAGTTGAAATTTGTTCAGCGCCGACGACGCCGTTTGACAGAGAGGACGAATTAAATTGCGGGACACTAGCGTCGACGGCGCCAGAATGGGCGTCGATTGAGCCAATTTCAGTTCAACCCCAATTACTAGAAGATTCGACGAATTTAGATCCATTTTGAAGAGTTTTTGGAGGCACCTATTGGAGAACCAACTATGAGAAAACCATCTCTAGGCTTTATTTGGGGCTGAAATTGATCAAAAAAGTGACTCTTCATGCCATTTCATCCCCTCCATTCAACATTTTACACATAACACATTCCTTCATTTTTCATTCCACAACCATTTAAATTCCATTGTTCTTATAATTTGTTCTTATAATTTAGAGTTTTGTGGTGAGATTAAGTGTGAACTCTTCTCTAAGAGTGTTGGAGAAGGAAAAAAATGAGAGATTTCTTCTTCCTTCATTTTCTAGAAGAGGCTTCAAGAGATTTGCTTCGAGGAAGAGATTCAGACAAAAGTCGTTTG
>NW_018250461.1:0-1553 GCF_001263595.1 Phalaenopsis equestris | reverse complement strand
TTCATGGAATTAAGTGTAAATAAATAGGGAAATATACTTTGTTGGGTGTAGAATTGGAGAACCTTTAGGGTGAAAGCCTAAAATCCCCAATTCGGTCTTAGTGTTTAAAAACTAAAGCGAGAGTTAGCCTTTAGATGAAAGGAAGTGGGAGCTCTGGAGTGGGAGCCAGTATCCTCCTAGTCTAGCCACGGATTTAGGGACTAAACCTGGGATTAGTCAATGATTTTCTATACACTATATCAGGGTAGAGAATTAAAACTGCTTCTATTTGGCATAATACATAATTGAACCTATTATCTCATCTCATTTTACCAAAACCACATTGTAGTGGGAAAGATGCTTTTTCACATAAGAAATCTTCATCACATAAACATAGTTTAATAGTTTAATAAATTAGTAGTTACTATTTAAATTTTGTATTTTAGTTTTGTTATACAATTAAATAATTTAGTTCTGATAATATTTCAACATTCAAAATTAGTGACAGTAATTTCGTATTGACTTTCTGTGAATTTCCTAGTAAATTTATCATTTCAAATTTAAACCTTCCCCTTATGATTGATATTTGGGGCTTAAATAGAAAGTCCTTTATTACCTGATAATGATACGTATACTTGCGTAGAATTCCAACATTAATAGCTTAAATTTCTTATTCATAAAATATTACATCAAACTTTTGACACTGTTGCATAGCGGAGTCAACTATGTAATTTTTACACAACTATATTCTCGAGGTCACATAACGTGTCTGCTTTTGATTCGTGGAGCTTTCCACAAAAGCTTCCACGATGGCATCAATTCGGTGCTCCCTCTTTCACAGCATGTCGGTTGGATCTAATCTCGGTCGTCCATTTTCGATACAGGGAAATGGACCGCATCGAGTCATCTTTCCCATGGGACATTAAACCGAGAGTTACCCCAATTTTTCATGAAATGGCATGGGGTTTGTTTTAAAATCTTCATTGATGCAAGCAGAACACATCCATAAGGTATGTAAACATGGTGTGTTAATTTCTTTCATAGAGGTCCAAAACTGAAAGGATTTTTAGGGTTCCCGAAGAATTCTTGGTGGACATTAGCCCAAGAGGTTTGACCTCAATTGGAATTGATTTAAACATTTGTAGAGACATTGTGATGCTCCTCCTTAGTTCAATTTGAAGTGAAATCGGGCCTATGTATATACTTGGTGGAATGGAGCTTAGTTTTAGCATGAAGTAGGTTATACGGCTCGGGAAGTCTCAATTTTGATTGGAAATGTCTTCGTGAGGCTTAAAGAAGCTTTTGGAATAATTGGTTTAAAGATTTGGTAGGGTTCATGTCTTACCTGAATTTTGCCTTGGATTTGGATAGAAAAAATTAGCTCTTCACAAAGGGGTGAAGACCTTGGGAGGATGGTGAATCTACTGTTATGTCTTGGAGAAGATTTCATCTCTTGGTGGCCAGAGATTTTGGAGTCTATTTTGGGAGTCTCCTTGTTCTTCATAGCTCTCAAATTTTTCCTTACAATGGTCATGAGATGATAAGGAAGAGGCCATAGATTATCTGAGGAGGTT
>NW_018250460.1:42198-42462 GCF_001263595.1 Phalaenopsis equestris | reverse complement strand
AATAAAAATCAGAAAAATACAAAAGAAATTTCTTTGGGTTCTTTAATCTCAAAGAGATTTTCCAGAAATATAAAAAATATTTTTCAACATATAAAATATTTTTTTTTTAAATTCCTCAAAATTTCAATTAATTTTCATAAATCACAGAAGCTTTAGAAAATCATGAAATTTTGGCCAAATGACTTTCTGGTCTAGGGCTAGCTCATATAAAAATTTCAAGTGATTAGGAGTTGTCTTGATTATCTTTTGAAATTTTCTTTGAAA
>NW_018250460.1:20542-40361 GCF_001263595.1 Phalaenopsis equestris | reverse complement strand
AAATTTGAACCAATCCCCCTTCACACTTCTTAGTCCGATATCTTTGAAATGTCCTTACCATTTGAACTCCTTGAAGGTAATTTTTCTTGATTTTTATCGAGAGTATTCTTAGGTAACTTCAGTTATCTATGATGTAATTATCTATAGGGGCTTGCCCTTATAGGAAACTTTTCCCGAACCCAGCATAATATAAACCTTATTTAGTTCCTTATATTAAATAGGGGAACTTGTCGGCCAATACATTGGTTTCGCAGACAAAACGGATGTCATAACTTTCTTTAGTTTATTTGATCGAGTCTCACCCTCAATTCATGTGTTAATCCTTTGGGATAGATACAGGATTTGAGGTAAAGCGCTCTTTAATTTAAACTATGAAATGTATGGGGTCAGTTTGACTTCATCTTTTTAAAAACAAAAATTTTTTTAAAAACGTCCTTCCGAAGCGGGCAACGGGATTTCAATTCCGATAACCGACAGCTTCTTACGGGCAAACCCCACACCAAAAATAGTGCCGACAATGACCAAATCATCCACGTAGCATTCCACTTGGTTGTGAATGAGATCATAAATTTTTTTTGTCATAGCTCGTTGGTATGTCGCTCAGGCATTCATTAATCCAAATGGCATCATTGTGTAGCAAAAGATCCCAATCGGTGTTCTGAATCCTGTAAGTGCTGCGTCCTCAGGAGGTATCATGATTTGTTTGTATCTCGACAACCCATCCATGAAGGAGAAAATCTCATGTGTTGAAGCGATATCCAAAGTCATTTCAGGTATTGGCAATGAAAATTCATCCTTTGTGCATGCTTTGTTCAAATCCTTAAAGTCAACACATACACAAATTTGTTCATTTTTCTTTTTGATAGGCACAATGTTAGCTAACCACGTGGGGTATTGTTCTTCTCTTATAATATTAGCATCTATTAATTTCTTCACCTCGATAATGACTTGCTGCGATATTTTGAGGCGCATTCTTCTTGGAGCATATTTAATTGGGGTCATATCTTTATCCACCCTAAGCTTATGAAGTTCTGCTGATAGTCCTGCATTTCATCTTAAGTCCATGCAAAGCAGTCTTTAAATTCTATTAACAATTTGATCAATTCTATAGATTCTTCATCATTGAGTAGAGAACTTATAATGTAGGTCAGGGCTGCTCCTCTATCCCGAGGTTAATTTCCTTCATTTCATCAACAGTTGATTTGATTTCCTCCTAAAATTCTGGCGGAGGATTTTTTATTAGCTGATCAGTAGAGTCATCCTCCACATCGAGGAAATTATCTCCCGATCTGCTAGTAACAACCATGCAAAATTTTGAATCATCGATTGGTCCTATTGTACCAAATCTATGACCCTCTTTTGAGTTAGGAGTTTGACTTTTAATATTCCATAGTTTTTCAAAACGTTGTAACTTATCTTTTGGCATTTATTTTGGCAAATATCCCTGCTGAATTAACCTTTGTATGCAAGGTGAAAAGTAACCAAATTGTGTCAGCTATTTTTTTCTTTTTTGAAAATAAGATTTTAAAATTTAAATTTAGTATAATGTATGATGTAATTTTAAATTTGGGAAAATGATATTTTTTATTATTTTTTTGAAAATGATGAGACCAGATAGACATCATATATGTAATAGTTTAAATAGCTCAACATGATACCATAAATGATATATCATCTCGAAGGATGAACGTATCATTTACTGGTAGGCTTAACTATCTAAACTTAAAATTTTATGACTCTATTTTGGTCTAAAAATTTATAGCCGACAAGTTCCCCTATATAATATACAAATTAGATAGGGTTTAAATTAATCTGGGTTCTTAATTCCCTATAAAGGCAAGCCCCTATAATTAATTTCTTATTAGAAAATCAAAGTCACCTAAGAAAACTCTCGATTAGGATTAGCGTTCAAGAATTTGATGTTTAGGTATTCATGATTGCTTATAGTAAAAAGTAAAGTCGGATGGGTTCAAGTAAGAACAGTTATATACAGAATCCAGAGTGAAGAGTAGGAGATGTCGAAGATACCGAATAAGATTCAGTGACATCTCAAACTAATCTATGATTTGACTTTACATCTTTGAAAGAGAAATTATGGGAAGTTTTAGTCTTGTAAATTATTTAGATATTTGGGACTTGTGTCTGAAAACCATGTACAAATAGCCCATGAAAATTTGACGATTTTTGTCTTATCGAAAGACGACCTCGAAATCCTAAAAAGTTTAGAACTTATATCATACGATATGAGATTATAGAAAGTCCTAAAAGATAATGTGAGTATTTATGTTGTACTAGAAAAAAAACCTGGACATCCTATAGGTTTGTTATTTAAATCTATTGAAACTTGGTTGAAGTTCCTTCTGCCACCATCTGTCGTAGTCCCGATTGCTGCCCGGAGCTGAATCACCAATCAAAAACTTTGTTGTCTCGTTCCAAGAAAAAGGGATAAAGAAAAGAGAAAACCATGCCTCGAACGGCCTATCCTAAGGTGTTATATAAACATACTAGAAAGGTAGTAACTAAAGCATGAATACTGATAAATGTATACAATACAATAAAGAACAGACAAAGAGACTATGTAGTAAAGTGCGGTAAGAAAAATGCATGGAATATGTAGCAAAGTATAGTACAATATAGAAAAAAGAAATATACAGAAATTAAAGTACAAAAATTAAATAAAGAAAAGCATTCCTGATCAAATTCTGCTAAAGCTTCAAAACAGATTGCGATTGTGTAATATAAATGGGTTCGGTAAACATTTGCAGATTATAAAAGAAAATTTAAATGATGAGCATATGAAAGTCTCAAGATGGGATATTAGAATTCAATTTGGGGATAGGCTCAGCTAGACCTCTTTTTATTCCCTCCATCCCCCAGGCTACTGATATATTGAAGTCAACCTATCAACATCAACTAGAGGTCACCAACAAATCACCTCTATAGTCAGGCAACCCGAAACCATATCATTTAGTGAATATGTGAACGGAGTAGTATTTGAACTCATCAAAGTGTGATGCATCTATACGTGGCATCTATATGCATCTATACGTGATATGTAGTATCTGAACTCATCAAAGTGTAGTGCACCTATATGTGATATGTAGTATTTGTCATACAGGGTGTATTGTGTGGTGTTCGTTGTACATTACCTGAGGTGTATTATGATATTCGTGGTGTAATGCATGAACTTGTCAAAATATATGATGTATCTCTTGTGTGGTGTATGAAATGTATAGTACATGAGAGTCATAGTGTATGAAAGAAATAGTGTGTGAAATACATGGTGTATGAAATGTGTAGTGTGTATGTGAGTGTTAACAAGTATATCTATAGATATTGGTCAGTACATAGTGTCTATGATGTGCTGCTTTTCATTATGTGAGTGTAGTATCCGTGGAACGGTTTGTTGTGTATCGGTTATTTCCAAGTACCATTTCCCAAATATTTTGAGGAGGGTTAAGGCTGCCGACGACTTAAGAAAGTGAAAGGGCATTGCACTAGTTGAGTGTTGGTTTTATATTTCAACTATAAAGAAAGCTGTCAAATGGTTCCTTACATCATCGCCTATTACCCCTCGTCTCGAACTAATAGGCCACCTCAATATTTCATATGCTCATCTCATGAAATTTAAAATTTTTTTTATAACAAAGAATTGAAAGCAACATATGCATATCATTTGCTTCTCGGAAAGTAAAAGGAATCAGGAAAGTAAAAGGAATCAAAGTAAAAGGAATCAAATCTAACAATGGAGTTAAAGCAAATATTATTGACTGAAATACAATTCAACATGGAATGTAAAATCCATAGCATTTTCAAATAAACTTGAGCTCGACAAATGAACTAAACCCGAGCCATTAATGAGTGAAATGAAACCTATAAAGGATCAAAATTGAACTATATGAATGTTAAACTAAAGAACATAACTAAGCTATCATCAAGAGCCAAAACCGAGCTATTACAAAGCTTAGAACTAATCAAGCCATCACCAAAAGCTCAAAATCAAAATACTGCAAGGCTTACAATTGAACTGAGCCATCACCAAAAGCATAAAACTGAAATACTATGAAGCTTACAACTGAACCGATAAGAAACAGAGTTGATCCCGGCAAGGGACAAAACTCACAAAACTCAAGTTCCAAACCATCATTCGAAACCAATATATGAATCTTCAAAGTATACTTTCAAATACAGGTAGTTAGGGACATAAAACCAACCCCAAATAATTGTTCAAAACCTGTATATAGATCTGCAAAAATGTTTCGAATGGAGTGGCTAGAGGCACAAAACTAGCCCAAAAAAAATTATTTAAAATCTACATATAAACCTTCCACAAATATTTTGAATGAGGACAGCTAGAGGCAAAAAACCATGGATCTTAAATAAATTTCATAGCCAAAATACCATTTCCCAACTTATTTTTGAAAAAAGGCAACAAGGGAAGTAAAGAACCATGGCTTCCAAATAATATTTTAAAAAAAATATACGATTTCCAGTGTAATTATTCAAATTGGAGAATCAAGAAGTACCAAAATCAGCTTCAAAATAAATGTTCAAAATCCAACAATAAGCCTCCAATGTTCATGTGAATAGGGGTAACATGAAATGCAGAAACCTGACCCCTAAATTGACCTCTCAAATTAAGGGAAAAGAATTTCCAACATATGCTCGAACAAGATAATAAGAAAGAGCAAAAGTACAGCTTCAAACTAATATTTAAAACCCAAGAGAAACCTCCAATAGATGTATTTGAATAAGGCAATAAGAAAACAAGATAATCAACCTGAAATCTTCATCTAGAATTTGAAGGATAATTTCCAACATATTTTCAATTAAAGCAACAAAGGAACAAAGTAATCAGCCCCAAATCTTCATCAAGAACTTGAAAAGAGAGCTCCATCATATTTCCAATTAAAGCAGCAAAGGAACAAGATAGTCATCTCCAAATCTTCTTCAAGAAATCAAAAAGAGAGCTTCAACATATGCACTTGAGTAGAGTAGCAAAGAGATCAAAAACCGAAGCCCCAAATAAATCCTCGATAGCTTGAAAATATAATTTCCAATAAGTTTTTAATTAAAACAACAAAGGAACAAAATAATCAGCCCCAAATAAGTTCTCAAGAATCAAATTTAAACTTCTATATATTTTGAATGAGGGTAGTAAGAAGATAATGGAAAACCAGCCCTCAAATATAGTTTAAAAAAAAAATTAAAAGAGCATAGTCCCTAAACATGTTTGAATTAGAGCAGCATAAGAACAGAAAAAGTAGCTCTAAATATTTCCATCAAGGTAGAAAGCTTCTCCAAAATATATTTGAATGAGATAATAGAAGTAATAGAATTGCAGCATCAAGCCATAAAAACTAGATTTAAAAACATCCACATCTCAAAACAAATAACCTCTAACGTGAATTTCTTAGCTCAAGAAAGGAGAGGGTGGAGAAGAAATTGTAAGAAAGAATGCTTCTAAACAGAAAAAAATTGCAGCACTATATCTCTTCCAAAACTTCCAAGAAAAAAAATGCAGCCACCATTCTTCCCCTCCCATGGGGTATTTATAGGTAAAGGCGAGGAGGACTCACGGTAAAGAGGCTCATGACCTCGAGGTTCGGTAAGGGGCCCACAACAAGGGCCCACCAAAATACAAGAACAAAGTGTGCCGAGTTCAGGTGCAGGAGAAGCCGTTACAAGAAAATGACCGACAATTATGACCAAAGAAGAAAGGGATGACCGGAGAACCTGGAAGTATAGCCTCCCATCCGGCCGAGAAGAGCGAATGAAGAAGCTAGGGCTTGTTTTGTCCTAATAGAAGAAGGAGAGGCGCACGTATGAGGGGGATTAAGTTTATGGATTTCAAAATTCTTTTTTATAAAAAAATATTATTATTATTTTTTATTAAAAGAAAATAACAAATTTTGTGCCACTTATTTGTGCGTGGCACTCTAACAAAATGAGTGTCGACCTTAGCTAAATTTGACATTTCAGATGCAACGGTGTGGTCCTTTTCGTCCTCTGGGTTTGTCTGGACAAACTCGTCAACGATCACGTCAAATTAAATTCAATTTGTGCACGACACGACAAATGAAATTATTTTTACCCGATTGGAGTCGTTCAACGAATATATCATTGACCGGTCCTCACATAAGCGACGACCAAAGTCAAACACATCGCTCGCAGTGGCAAGTCAAACCTCCCACGTGCCACGGTGTCCACCTATGTCTTTCAAATTTCTATAGGAGCTCAATTTGAGCTTCGATATGTCGTCTTTTTGATCGACTCAATTGAATGTTGATGATCTGAAACTTTGCATACAAAACTGTAAGGAACGGAGAAATGACGTAAATTTCTAAGTGGTGTGGGTCCCAGTCTAATCCTCTAAGAGAGTTAAAATAGGATTATCTTAAGGCTAGATCTTAGGGTATCTAGAGAATGGAAAACCTTAAAATGAGGTCAACAAATGGACCCCTAATAGGTGTGGTGTGCTGCACAAGCACAACGCGTCTATTGGCGTTGACCCAAATGATCAGCCTGATCCTGAAAGAATGTCCAAGTAACCATACTTGGGACAAATAAAAGATAACGATGGAATTGAAGTGAAGTAGTATTTTCGTTGGGGATAGACGAATGGTTTCAAAATTATTGAATTTCAAGTGTTTTGAAAGATGGGAATCAACATTTGGGTACCGACCACGGAATGAGAGTTAAAATTTAGGTATCACTCTTGAAAAAAGAATCGAAATCTAGGTACCGACCTTGAAGGGAGGGAATCAGAATTCGGGTACTTACCCTAAAATGAGAATTGAAATTTGGGTATCAATTCTCAAAAATAGAATCAAAATTTGGTTACTGATCTCGAAGGAAGGGAATCAGAATTTGGGTACTGACCCTGAAATGAGAATTAAAATTTGGGTATCAATCTCGAAGGAGAATCAGAATTTGGGTAATCGAGAATCAGAATTTGGGTACCGACCTCGAAGGAAGGGAATCAGAATTTGGGTACTGACCCCAAAATGAGAATTGAAATTTGGGTATCAATCTCGAAAGGAAATCAAAATTTGGGAACCGACCTTGAAGGAAGGGAATCAGAATTTAGGTACATACCCCAAAATGAGAATTGAAATTTGGGTATCAATCTCGAAAGAAAATCAGAAATTGGGTACCGACCTCGAAGGAAGGGAATCGGAATTTGGGTACTGACCCTGAAATGAGAATTGAAATTTAGGTATCAATCTCGAAAGAGAATTGAAATTTGGGTACCTACCCCGAAGGAAGGGAATAAGAATTTGGGTACTGACCCCGAAATGTGAATTGAAATTTAGGTATCAATCTCGAAAGAGAATTGAAATTTGGGTACCTACCCCGAAGGAAGGGAATAAGAATTTGGGTACTGACCCCGAAATGTGAATTGAAATTTAGGTATCAATCTCGAAAGAGAATCGGAATTTGGGTACTCACCTCGAAGGTAGGGAATCAGAATTTAGGTACTGACCCCGAAATGTCGTGAAGGAAGGAAGAATGTGGAAATATGTGATGTTTTGCAAAATTGTGAGAGAAGAAATCAAACCCAAGGGAATGTAGAAATGATCAATTTATGGCGAAAGAGGATAGTAAAGCAAAAATTTTCTTTTGAATTTTCATGATTATTTTTTAAAAAAAAATATTTGTTGTTTATTGTAAGTTATATATATATATATATATATATATATATATATCTTGAATATTATTCATTTATAAATTTTATTTATATATATCATTCTTGCTTGCTAGCCTTTCTCAAAGTTGAGGAAAATCAAATTTATTTTTTCCTCAATCAATTGCCCAAATCTGCATTCATAACTGCGAAAAGAAGTTTCAATATATTATCTTTAAACTGTTATATCATGAGTATAATCTGATGTTGAATACAATGTTGTTTGATTCGATGTAATCAAAATATCCTCTGGAATTATTAATGAATAGTCCATATATCCAAATACTTTCTTATTCATCAATACTGAAGACATGTGATTGAATCCAGTCTTGTGTATCATCTAACTGTATTTTATCATCGGTAGTTGTGTTGAAATAGTAAGTTGTATAAGGACTAGCCTCACCTTCTAACATATCATCCAAAAAATACAAGCAATCTCTCCTAGATATATATCGAGGTGTGCTGTCCTTAAACAACTTATAACTCAAAAGGCCCGCAAGTTCTCAATCTCAAAATTGGGTCTGAACCGGAATGGTACCTTATCCTCATTCATCCTTTTGAAGGCTATTGAAACCCTTGGATACGGCACTCCAGGGATGCAGTGTTTGGCTACATCAGCGCCATTTCCCTTCAATACCAACATAGAGCCCACATGCAAAGGAATTTCCACGGAAACTTGAAATTCTCCATCGCCAATAATCTGAATTTCTGTTTTGAACATGATGTTGCACTAATTGGTAATGCGATCATACAGAATCACCTGGCAAAATCATGATGATCGACGTGTGGAGGAATGTAGTCACCAGCTTCGTAGATAGTAACTATACATCTGTTTGGAATACAATCTGCTGGAAGTATACACCAGGTCACCAATCGCCTGATTATCCTCTTGATGAATGACGGTAATGGGTCAGCTTCATCGTGATGAATTATTCTTGGAGGATTTCCTTCTTTATCTCGGGCGAAATTGTAACAGCATCCGTATTGTATCATAACTCTTCTTTTACCCCATTTCCATTTTATCGGCTCGGAATATGTCCTTCTTTTTAGCCAATCGACACGTCCCATGTCTTGCTCCAAAAAGACACGTTGTACAATGTCATCTTATTCATTGCTGGTGAACACGATGGTGTGCAGTTTCAATCCTTCAAGTATATTAACATACTTTCTCTGAAGCCTTTGGAAGTGCTCAAAATTTTGTTTTCTCACCTTTTCATATTTCTCCATTTCATGCTCTAGAATAATTTGCAAATGACACGTTCAGTTTACAAATTGGGGAATATAAGATTCAACTTCCATGATTCTTTCCTTAATCTCTTCTTTTTGAAAATTACCCCTTCTTCAGCTTTCATGGGTTGAGGTGGCATTTCAAGATTATTAAAATTAATGCCATATTCGTAGCTGATGAATTTTTGGTCATCAAATTCCAATTTCCTCATTCCTTTGCTCATCCTTGGTGTCATTGTAAACTTTGAAAGAAAAAAGAAAAATTGATAAAATCCAAATAAATTCCAAAAATTTTGAAAATCACAATATGGAATGTTCTAAACTTAAATCCACTAAGTAAGAGTTCTTCACCAAAGGATTTTCTCAAAATCTCCTTAAAAATTTTAATATTTTGGATCTCGACAATGTAAGAAAAATCCTTGGTGTAAACAAAAAATTCTTAATTTTAAGTGAAGCTCTTACCAAGAGAAGATGAAATCCAAACTCCTTTTGTTTTCTAATCCCTTTAAATCCCAGCGTTTGGAAGCCTTAGGCGTGTAAACTGAAGGTTGAAGGTTAATGAAGGGGTAAAAATGGCATTTCACAAAAAGTTTAAGGTATTTGGGGATTTTCGAGTCTTGGGCGCCATCGGCGCTAGTACAAAAAAATCTAAAATTTCCATAATTTTTGCTCATGAGTTATTTCAAATTCCCTTCAACTTCTAATTAGTCATTTTAAATAATAATATTCATCCTTAAATGGTCCACAAATAAATGTTCTTACAAACAACACAAAACCAACTTTTATATAAGAAATTCTAAATTTTTACAAACACATATTTTTAATCATACTGACACATACTTAAAGCAAATTGCATTATAATTCAACATCAAAATCAAGCCACAACACTAGAACATTGAAAACTAAACTATACATACAATTAAAGTTATAAGAGTTTTAAAGCAAAGCAAATCCAACACAATTACATTAAAAGCATAATTAATTTTAAACAAAGGAAATTCCAACTTCTTCGATTACTCTTCTTCATCTTCAGTATTGTATCCTCCTCTAATTTCTCCTATAGACTAGTAATATATGTACAAATTGTAGAAGGGTTGGTACAAGAATTGATTAGTCAAAATTTCATCGATCCATTCATTCTTATTGAACATCTGCACCAAACCTGCTTCAATTCGTCCCTTATGGTCAAACTGTTCTTTCATCCTCCAATCTAAGTGATCAAAAAGGTAAGTAAGATTTCCTATTACATCCATGATATTCTGAAGTTCTCTTTCTATTTTATTTGTTTTCTTCTCCAAAACTTGTGAACTTCCAATTGTATAGGGCATTATGGGTGTCGAAGCACGTGATGATTGATCCAAGATAATATCCAATGCTTCATTTTTGTTCCCACTATAGTTTCAATCAATAGGATCCATGGGCTCCAAGGGTAATTAGACTTTCTCCCAACTTCATATAGTACTTGATATTGACTGCAAAGTAAGAAGATCACAGAAGGATGCCCCAGTCCATATATAGGCCAATTCATTATAATACCAAGAATAGATTTAAAAATAATTGACCCCACATCGATGAGTATTTTTATTTGAATGCAATAATTTAAAATTGCACTTTCTTTTGTAACTTACTAATTTTCATTGTAGGGAGTAGTTTTGCAGAGATGAAGAAATGTCATTGTTTAGATATCAGATTTAACAGTGAAGGCGGAGAAACTAATGTATCCCTCATCTCTGGTTCCTCAATTATCACTTTCATCCGTCAGAAATCAGTGTACATTATACATCAAATATTTAGCCGGTATAAAGTTCATATAATGATAGCTCATCACGCTTTCTATCATAAACATATCATTAATTCATGATGGAGTAAATGGTATGCCCTTTGGAGTAAATGGTATGCCAGTAAATGGTATGCCCTTACCTCAAACAAAGATGACTCCTTGGTTAATTCCATGTAAATTAGTGTAGAATTCTTTTACCACTTCAATAACTACTGCAACGATAGTGTAGCATAGAACTTCCCAACGTCTCAGTACTATGATTTTCTCAATCTGCGAACTTGGATTACTCAATCCATGATTGACAAAGCCTCTTTCCTTGATAAGTCTCTTCTTAGTGATGACTTTGTCATATAATTTTCATCAATATCGATGAACTTTCTTCGATTGAAAACCTCATATCTTGAAGTGTTTTTGGAATTGGAAGCCATGCATTTCAAAATCTGGAAGTTTCTTGTCATCCAAAATGGGTTTCATGCCTTTAAGAAGTTCTGAAGGCAAAGTTATTTTGAAGTGAATTCCTGCCAAGGTCCGCTAAAATCTTCCTGAACCGTCGAAACCGCTTTAGATGATGCCGACACCCCTGATGGCGTCGTCGACACCATGGCTCTGTAAAAAAGCACCATTTGTGCCAAATGCATAATTGTGTAATTCATTCGTTAAGTTAACGAGTCGAACATAAATAAAAATTTGTTCATGCCCGCTTTATTTTAGCTTGAAATAAATACATACATACATACATATATGTATACATAGCGCTTTTTTAGAAATTATTATATATATATATATCTGTGTGTGTGTGTGTGGGTTGCCTCCCACATAGCGTTTGGTTTAACGTCGTCAGCCTGACGTACCAATGTTTATTTAAGATGATTCAACATCATAATTTCTGTAAATTGTGGCATGTGCCCTTCATAATAATGTTTCAATTGATGCCCATTAACTTTAAATATCTTTCCAGTTTTAGGATCTTTAATAACAATAGTTCCATAATGATAGACTTTAATCCCATTGAATGGTCCTAACCATCTAGATTTCAATTTTCGTAGAAATAATCTCAATCTAGTATAATATCATAGAACCTCTTGTCCAAGCTCAGAGGTTTTTTTTATAATCCTCCAATGATATCATATTTTCATTTTCTCTTTATAGATTTTTACTTTATCATATGCTTCATTTCTATTCTCCTCAAGTTCATTCAGTTACAATAATCTTTTTTCATCAGCATTCTTCAGGTTAAAATTAAATTCCTTCATAGCCCAAAATGCTTTATGTTCCAACTCTACTAGTAAGTGGCTTGTTTTAACAAAAATAAGTCTATGTGGGGACTTTCCAATAAGAGTCTTATAAGTAGTTTTGTATGCACATAGTGCAGTATCTAATCTAGTAGATCAATCCAATTTATAAGAATTTACATGTTTTTCTAAAATTTTTTTTATTTCATAATTTGATATTTCTGCTAGACCGTTAGTTTGGGGATGATAAGCAGTAGAGAATTTGTGCATAATATTATATATTCTAATTAATTTCTGGATCCTCTTATTCCTAAAATGGGATCCTCCATTCGCAATAATCACTCTCAGCATTCCATATCTTGCAAAAAATATTTTATTTAAAATTTTTGAAATAGTTCAAGCTTCACATTTAGGTACAACAATAGCTTCAATCCATTTGGACATATAATCAACAGCAGACAATATATATATATATATATATATCCAAATGAAGGCATAAATGGTCTCATAAATTATAATCCCCATACATCAAAAATTTCAACTTCCAATGTGTAATTCAGAGGTATTTCATTTCTTCTAGCAATATATTCATTAACATCTCTAAAAAGAGTAGGTCAAAAAAATCCAGCTTACAAAATTTTATGTGCAATTCTAGTAGTTCTAAAATGTCCTCCAAATTTAGAATCATGACATCATTCAATTATTTATTTAGTTTCTTTGTAAAGCACACACTTTCTAATGTTCAAATCTTTACACTGTTTATATAAATATGGGTCATCCCAAAAAAAGAATATTTAATCATGAATAAATTTCCTTAATTGTTGATTCTTTACATATGGTGGTAGAATATCATTCACAATAGAATTTACTTTATCACCATACAATGGTATATTCTTTATTTCAATATTGCACATTTGTTCATCAGGGAAAGTTTTCAAATTTTCATTTACAAAATTAGTTATTATTTCTTGCTCTAGTCTAGACAAATGATCAGTTATTTTATTATTAGTTCCCCATCTATCTACCACCATAAAATTAAACTCTTGCATCAGAAGTATCCATCTAATTAATCTTGGTTTAGCATCCTTCTTTTACATCAAATATTTGATAGCAGAATGATTTGTATGCACTATACCTTTAGCTCCAATTAAGTAATCTCTAAACTTATCAAAGATGTAGACAATAGCTAATAACTCTCTTTCAGTAGTGGTGTAATTAATTTGAGCATCATTTAGAGTTTTACTAGCATAATATATTTCATTAAAAAAATTATTATACATTTTTCCTATAGCATCTCCAATAGCATGTTCACTAGCATCACACATTATTTCAAATGGTTTCTCCCATTAGGTAGAACTATTATAGGAGCAGTGATTAATTTTTCATTCAATAGTTCAAATACTTGTATGCATTTCTCATTAAAATTAAATTTTGTATCCTTTTCTAAAACTTGGCATACTGGCTTAGTAATTTTTTAAAAAAAATTTATATAACGCCTGTAGAAACTAGCATGTCCTAAAAAACTTCTTAACCCTCTAACCGTAGTAGGAGGTAGCAATATTGCAATAACTTGAACTATTGTTGGATCTACTTCCACGCCTTTTTTCTGAAATTTTATGCCCAAGTATAATTCCTCCTGCAACCATAAATTAACATTTTTTTTCCAAATTTAGTGCTAAGTTTTTTTTTTAACATAGTTCTAGACCTTTTTCTTAGTTATTCAAACATAATTCAAATGAAGTTCTGAATACAGAAAAATCATAAATAAATACTTCCATTCCACGTTCAATTAATTATAAAAAATTGACATCATACATCTTTAAAATGTCACAGGTGTGTTAAATAGTTCAAAAGGAATTCTATGAAAAGCAAAAGATCCATAAGGGCTTTTAAATGTTGTTTTCTCTTGATCCTTAAGTGCAATCAAAATTTGATGATGCCCGGTGCATCCATCTAAAAAGTAGTAATATTTTTTTCCCGCTACTCTATCCAACATTTGGTCTAGAAATGGTAAAGGAAAATGATTTTCCTGGTGGCAAAATTTCTATGTTTATAGTCTATACAAATTTGCCAGCAAGTAACTTGTCATATTAGAATTAATTGATTTTTCTCATTTACTTCAACTGTCACTCTTCCTATCTTTGGAACACAGTGAATCAAACTTACCCAAGCACTATATGAAATAGGATATATAATTCCAATATCTAAACATTTTAAGCTTTCTTTTTTAACAATTTCTTTCATTATTTGGTTTAATGTCCTCTGAGGATCAGCTTTAGGTTCATATTATTCATCTAATAAAAATCTGTGCATACAAATTGGAGGACTGGTTTTTTGAATATTTGTTAAAGTCCATCCAAATTCCTTCTTATATCTTTTTAACATTTCTACTCATTTTTTTTCTTAAATTTCAGTTAAATCAAAAGATATAATAACAAGCAATGTAGATAAATCTTGTAAAAACACATATTTTAAATGGGCAGATAATACTTTCAGTTCAAGTTCGGGTGGTTTAATACTTGAAGGAATAAGATTTTTATTATCACTTTTTAGAAGGTTTAAAATTTCAAATTTGTCCTGAACATAACCTAAATTTTCTTCTTTTATTTCATTCTCATTCTCAAAATTCTCTTCTTACCTTAATTTTTCATCAAATATTCCCTCAAAATTGCTCATTACTTATATAATCAGTAACTTCCATTCTAAACCATTCATTTTCCTTTTCTATTGCAGGATATTTCATAGTTTAGCTATATTCAATGTTACTTCTTGATCATTGACTCTCATTATTTTTTTTACTTTTTGCACATCTATCACAGCTCTCCCTGTTGCAAGAAATGGTCTCCCTAAAATAATAGGAATCTTTTTATCTTCCTTCATATCAATACAATAAATTCTACATGAAAAATAAATTTATCCACTTTCACTAATACAACTTCTATAACTCCTTTAGGATAAGTTATTGATCGATGAGCAAGCTGAAGAGTTACAGTAGAAGGGGAAATCTCTCATAAATCTAAATGTTTAAAAATTGATAAAGGCATAAGATTAATACTAGCTCCTAGACTAGATCACATAAGGCTATCACATAAGGCTTTTCCAAAAAAAATTTCATCAATAGCACAAGGTATAGTAAAACTACCAGGATCTTTTACTTTTTAGGAAGATTTTTCTCAATAATTGGGCTACACTCTTCACTAAGTGCAACAGTCTCATGATCTGCAAACTTCCTTTTCTTGTTTAATATATCTTTCATAAATTTCACTTAAATTGGCATTTGTTCCAAAGCCTCCATGAAAAAAATAATAATCGTTAACTTTTTAAGGATTTCTAAAAATTTTGTAAATTTTTTATCTTTATCTTTCTATTTCAGTCATTAAGGAAATGAAGGTGGTAGTTTTTCTAAAGAAATTTGTATTGGTTTATTTTTATCATTGTTGCTTTTAATTTCTACCTTCTCCTTCTCATCTTCAGTTTCTCTTTGGATTCTTATTTCCACTTCTTTTCTGCTTTATAATTGAATAGCTTTAATTTGCTCCTTATTCTGATCTCTGATCTTTTAAATTAACTTCAACAGTACTAGGAAGAATTTCTGAAGGTCTGTTACTATGTGCAGTAACAATATGTCTTAATTTATTTTCAATATTCCTAATTGCAGCCCTTTGATTTTATATTTGATTTACCATGTTCAACATTACTTCTTCCATTACTTCTTCCATATCTTCTTCCATATTCAACTTCTTCTCCTTAAATTGTGAGTTATTGTTAAATCTAGGAGGATAATAAGGTCTATAGTTAGGATTCCCTTGATTATTTGAATTTCCTGAATGGTTCATCGAATTGTTATAATTATTCCAACTAAAATTAGGGTGATTTTTTCCATCAAGGATTATAATAATTAGAATAGGGATTATTATTTTTATTATTTATCATTTTCAGCTTAGCTATTTTTTAGGGTGGAAAATATTTAGCTAAAAATTTTTGTGATTGTTCTCCCCAAGTTCTGATATATCCATATGCTAATGAATCTAACCAAGCTTTAGCTTTGTCCCTTAATGAAAAAGGAAAAGGTCTAAGCCTGATAGCATCATTAGACACTCCATCATATTTAGAAGTAGCACATATTTCAAGAAAACTAGCAAGATGTCAATTAGGATCTTCAGTAGGTGTTCCTCCAAACTGATTATTTTGTACCATTTGAAAAATAACTGGTTTAAGCTCAAATGAAGTAGCAGCAACATCAAGATTTTGAATAGTCAAGTGAAGTTCATGTGATGTAGGATTAGCATAATCTTTTAAAGGTCTTTGTTGATTTTCAATTATTTGATTATCTATGTTATTCGTCATTTCATTCAAATTTCTAATTTCTTTTTTATTTTTTTCAAAATTTTCTTATAGCACATTCTAATTCTGAATCGTAAGGTACTAAACCTTCAAACCAAATACTATGCATAAACAAATATAATAAGCAAAGAGAAATTTCTTAAAAGTACTTTTAAATTTCCAAAAAAATATTTAAATATATTTTTTTATGATTTTTTTTATTTTATTATTTTATCGCTAAATTTCCTAATTTAATAAATCTATTAAATTTACAATTTCCTTCCCTAGCAACTATGCTAAAATCTTGATCGCTAAATTTATAGTTGTGTAAATTTAATAAAGTTTACGACGCTTTGTAGTGATGCTAAAAGCTTGGTTTGTTATTTTATGAATAAGAAGTTGAAGCAATTTATGTTGGGACTCTACGCAAGTATACGTATCGTTATCAAGTAATACAAGACTTTCTGTTTAAGCCCCAAATATCATCGATTCTACGAGGAAAATTCTACGAGGAAAGTTTAAATTTGAAATGAAAATTTAAATTAGGAAAGTCACAACAATAAACAAAATCTGCTACACTAATTTTGAATATTTAAGGTGCTATCAGAACTAAATTTATCAACTACTAGTAAAACTGTAAAGCAAAACTAAACAATAAATACCAAACTATGTTTTTGTTATTAAGTTATCTAATATAAGAAAGCATCTTTCTCACTACAATAAGTTTTTGGTTAAATGAAAGAGATAGGAGCAATTTTAATTCTCTACTAATAGTCAAGTGTTATAGAGAATCGGTAGCTATTCTCAAGTTTAGTCTCTAAATCTATGGTTAGGCTGGGAGGATACTAGCTCTCACTCTAAAGCTCCCACTTCCCTTCCCCCGAAGGCTAACACTTGCTTTAGTTCTTAAAAACTAAGACCAAATTGATTATTTTAGTATATCACCCTAGAATCTCCAATTCTTCGCCGAATAATATATATTTCTCTAATAATTTGCACCCAATTCCATAAAAAAACACTTTCATGGAATCAAATGTGATTCTCACTTTTTTGTAAAATTCATACTCATTTTTTCAGATAGTATGTTTCACAATAGATGTTAACATTTTAATTGGCCAAATCAAAAAGTAAATTAAGAACATACTGAAAAATCATCACAATTTATTTTGTATTTTAAAATTGGCACATCCCTTTTACTCTCTTGATTCTCATGAACTCATGAGAAAGATAAGACAAAATACTCATACCTCATGAGGAAGACATGACAAAATACAAATTTTATAAATAAAAGAAAGTTTATACAACAATAATAAACTAACACTACTTATTTTTAACTCTTTCTCAAAGAAAATCTGTTTTAGCATCTTTTGGACTCTTTCTCTCTTTACAAGACTCTTGATTCTCTTCTCAAATATGTAAGGAAGAATAAATCTCTCACTTCTCTCCCTCTCTAATAACTCTTGGGAGAAATCACACTTAGACTCACCACATTAAACAATACACACAATGGAACACTCAAGAAGACTCATTAACACACTAGCCCCCCCCTCCCCCATCTTTTCTAATCATTGTTTGCTTGAAAAAAAATATAATTTCAGTTTTCTAAGAGGTGTATCCAATAACTCTTCAAAAAGTTTCCAAATTTATCAAATTTTCTAGAAATTTGCCCAACACCGACGATGGCACCATCGACGCCCACAATGGCGCCTTCGATGCCCGTGTTCTGAATTAATTTATGTGCTCTCTTTCAAATGGTGCCTTCAGTGCCCCCACCGTTCTAGACTCCCCCTTCATGCTGGCGCAGTCAAAATCCTTGCTGGCTCCATCGGTGCTGAGTTTTTCTTTCAAAACGTCATTTCTACTCCAAATTCCACCCTTTTTGCTTCTTTTTTGCTTTAAGTGCTAAAAATTATCAAGCTATAATAAAATATGAAAAATATCTTCCTTTAAAGAACAATATCACCAAAAACGAGTATAAATATATAGGTCTAAAAATGCATAAATTTTTGGTGCATCAAAAACCTCTTGAGCTTGAACTGAAAACACTTTCTACACAGTTAAATTATGCATTCTTTGGAGATTTATCTACATTACCTACTATAGTATCCTTAGAATTGACTGATGAGCAAGAACAACTGTTATTGGAAATGTTAAAGAGATTTAAGAAAGCATTTTGATGAACATTAGTTGATATTAAAGGAATTTGTCCTTCAATTTGTATGCATAGAATTTTATTGGAAGATCAACATAAACCAAGAGTCGATCCTCAAAGGAGATTAAATCCTATGATGAAAGAGATTGTTAAGAAAGAAATTCTAAAATGGTTAGATGCTGGAATAATATATCTTACTTTAAATAGTGCTTCGGTAAGTCCAATTCACTGTGTCCCAAGGAAAGGAGGTGCGACTGTAGTGATAAATGAGCATAATGAACTAATATCAACAAGATAATTCACTGGTTGGTGAGTATGCATAGACTACTGAAAATTAAATTTTCCACCAGAAAGGATCATTTTCTATTACCCTTTTTGGACCAAATGTTTGATAAGTTGGCTGGACAAAAATATTTTTTGTTTTCTAGATGGATATACCAGTTATCATAAAATACCTATTGCTCCACAGGATCAGAAGAAAACAAAATTTACAATTAATTATGAAACTTTTACTTTCAGTGAATGCCCTTTGGATCATGTAATGCACTGTCGGCATTATTTCGGGTTGGTTTGTGGGGAGTTGCCCGTAAGAAGCTGTCGGTCGTCAAAATTGAAATCCTGTCGCCCGCTTTGAAAGGACGTTGAAGTATGAAATCAAACTGACCCCATATTTTTCATAGTTCAAAATGAAAGAGCACTGTACCTCAGATCCCGAAGGATAAAAACAAGACTTGAGGATGAGGCTCGATCAAATAAACTAAGGAAACTAAGACGTCCACTTGGTCTGCGAAACCTTTGTATTTGCCGACAAATTCCCCTATTTAATATAAAGGATTAAATAGGGTTTATATTAAGCTAGGTTGGGACATTCTTCCTATAATGGCAAGCCCCTATAGCTAATTACATCTTAAATGACCGACATCTTAACCCTATAGCTAATTACATCTTAAATGACCGAAGAAGACTAAGAAGACTCGATAAAAATCAGGAAATATTATCTTGAAGGAATTTCAAAGCGTAGGACTCTTCAACAAAATCGGACGTAGAGGTGTGAAAGGGGATTGGTTCAAATTTAGAACATTTTATTGTAGAATCCAAGGGAGGAGGAACTAGGGGATGTCATGGATCCAGAGGAGAACCCCAGTGACTTCCCAAGCTATCCGAATGTTTGGCTTCAGTTTTAAGGAAGATGTGCGGATTTAGGTCGGACAAACGACAACCTATGAATCCTAAGACGAGTTAGGGCTTATATTGTATAAGGGCTTATATTGTATAGTGTTGTTGCTGTTGTTGTTGTTGTTGTTGTTGTCATTGTTGTTGTTGTTGTTGTTGTTATAAGCAACCTCAAAGTCCTATGGCTTTGTTGTTTCAAGTCTAAGGAAGGAAGATTGATTTAGCTGGGGAAGACGGGGAAGACT
>NW_018250460.1:19666-20472 GCF_001263595.1 Phalaenopsis equestris | reverse complement strand
GCGACAAGTTTGAGTTTTCTAGTGTATCTAGGGTGTCCATCTATGATGTCAAATCAGGTGGCCTTATGGTTGAAGTTCTTTAAATTTTGTTAGGGCATATTAAAATTGATTAGAGCGACACCGATTAGGATCCTACGGTTCCCTCATTCCGGCATCACTATTTTTTATTGGATTCACATAGTCCAAATAAACTTACTAAACCCAACTTAATGAGTTCCATAATTTCATTTAAACCGTGGGAAGCCTCGTTAGCAACTGTAGGTTATAACCTCCAAGGGATTCCTGATCATCCGATAAAGACATCTTAATTTAGTTGAAGTTGTAGTTTTATGTGATGTTTGTGATTAAATTTTGAGCTGTTTTCTATTTTGAATGTTGTGGCCGTAAATTTTATCTTGGTTAATTTTAGTTTTGGTTTTGGTTATGGTTTTAGTTATGTGGCTATCCTGATAGTTTCAGTTTTCATGTAGGGTGGCATCGTTGTTTAGCATGCAAATTTGCAGGTATAAAAATACAGTATGAAAGTACAAGAAAGACAATGCTGAAAACTGTAAAAGTGTTCCTGGCTAGTCTTCTCGTTCCACCACCTGAAAATTAAAATGCATGTTAAGACAGTTTATGAAGAGCAGTAAAGGTAAAATTTTGGCAATTTTCCTAACCCTATGTCATATCTTGGTGAGTCCTTAAACGTTTAATTAATGATGATTTCACTGAGCGAAGAATATTAAGTTTAATAGGCCTCTGAGGTATCCAACGAGTTAGGAGGGGGAAGCAGGTCCATGCCTCCCTCTCACCAACTGGTGAAA
>NW_018250460.1:16990-19342 GCF_001263595.1 Phalaenopsis equestris | reverse complement strand
TTTAAGTAGTCATGATTCATGATTTGGATTTTATTTGAAAATCAAGATAGGGGTATTAAATTGATTAATTGTTGGCTTCCAAAGTCATACTCCGAAGTCCAGGATCATTTAATTTTAATAAACTTTCAAATTTTTAATAATTTAGAAATTTATTAATCTTAATTAAGAAAGTGAGATTGGTTTCTACCAATTAAATCCCGTTTGTTTCAAGCATCACATAAATTGATTAAGATCAGAGGTTACCCATTTTCCCTCCTTGACATGAGCCTAAATGTTAATTAAGGCTAAATTTCCAAAATTACACATTTGCCCCTAAGGCTCTAACACTTCATAATTTGTCAAATTAAATTCAAATGACTTTGAAATTTTTATCCTACCTCATTCATGGGTCAATTGAGACATCAGAAGAGAAAATATGATTTTTCAAAATTTAATTTAATTTATGTAATTATTTTCATGCAAAAGTAAGATTTTTCAAAGAAAATTCCTAACTTGACCAAGGTAAATTCTAATCCCTTGAAATTTTTACTGGAGATAGACCTAGACTAGAGAAGCCTTTGGACCAAATTTCATAATTTATTAAATTCTCTGTGATTTATTGGAATTATTTTAGTGAAAACTCGTTTTTAGCCTTTTAAAAATTATTCTTAAGCTTTGAAATTCAATATCTTTATTTGGAAAATCAAGACAAATATTCTAAATGTTTCTAAGTGATTAGGAAGCAACTTAGAACATTTCCATTTGTTTTATTATTTTTGTGATTTTTATGAATTTTTAATTATTTTAAATATTTAAAATAGGCTAAAAATCAAGTTTTTATTTTAAATATAATTTTATTTTTAGAAAATATCCCTAATCACAGAGAACTTAAAAAAACTAAGTTTCATGATTTTTTGAGTTATATTTTGATTTTTTAAAAATCATTTAAGTGTTAAAAGTGGTATTTATCTTTAAAAATCAACTTAAGTTGTCAAATGAACTCAAAATAATTTGAAATTTTTATTATAAGTTCTCTGGATCATAAATCATAGTGGAGATAAAGAATCAAGTCATTTAGATGTCTAAAATATCCAAAATTATTTATCTTAGTGATTTAGTGTGTGTAAAATTTAAGGATATTTTAGATGACTTGACCCATGAAATTATTTCCAAAGGCACCTTCCAAAATTTATTTAGGGTTTCTTGAGATTTAATAACCAATACGCTAATTTCCGAGATTATTTTAAGGAAATAATGTGAAATAACTTAAAAAATATGGGTCTCTATATAGGAACCTCATCTGACTTTGAAAAAATTAGAGAATACTTCCCCTGATAGAGGCTACAACATGTCAAAATTCCAAGCCAAGGTGATGTGCTAATATGCATGGAAAATCAAATGATCTCAAACAGTGTTTAATTAATTAAAAATAAAATATGAATTAATAGGATTTGAAATTTTTTGCACATTGTTCTCCTCTTTTTACTGAGTAAGAGGGTATTTTTATTTTATTTTTGTGATTTTTCTACACAAAGTTACGAATTTTCTATGTTAAGGGTATTTAAATAAATAAGAAAAAACCTTATTTATCTATTTAAACAACGCGTGCTGACTAGATCCTAGGCAGCTCCAAAGGCATGTGTGGCGCGTTCTGGTTGGACGCTGCCGTCCATGTAGCTTGCTGACTCGGCCCGCTGTTTATGTCCCGAAGCGCTGTCCGGCTCAATCTCCCCCGTCCATTTGATACATGCTTGATTGAACAGCTCCCTGTCATCGTCCCCGATAGAATGATCTCGTGCTCGGCCACACTAAAACCTTAAGATCACACTAATCCACACTAAAACTCTAAGATCTCAGCTTAGACTCAACCAAATCACTTTGGGTTTGATCCTATGGACTCGTCTAAGTGAGACAAACACATCCATAAGGTTAATGTACCATGAAATCAAGCTTAAGTAAATGGAGAATCAAAATAAGCTCGGGAGGAGGAGTTTAATCATAAGTTCTTGGCACGTTTTTAGGGTCCAAGGAGGCTAGGGATTGAGTCCCTGGTCTTGGTGTAAGGCCTAGGTATGAATTTGACCAAGCTCGATTTCAGGTGTTGATTTCAGGTCGATTTCAGGTGTTGGTCTAGAGCTATGGTAGAGGTTTTGTGGAAGGGGGATTTGATGGGGCCTTAGCTTTTTTTACTATTGTAAAGGTGTGAGTGAAGTTAATTTGTGTTTGATGGATTGTGGAGGTGTATTGGGTTCTGTCCTAGTTTTCGGCAGGTTTCAAGCTCAAAATTGAGCTCCGACAATGGGAATGGGTGAGGGAAAATGGTTGGAATGCACTGAGGGGATCTTAGGGAAGCTCTGAGTGAAGTTTGGAGAG
>NW_018250460.1:16240-16942 GCF_001263595.1 Phalaenopsis equestris | reverse complement strand
GGCCATGGAGGTGGCCTTTTATAAAAATGGGGTTATGGTGGTTGTCTTGGCCAATTAGGAGGTGTAATGTGGTGCTCAGGTGGAGGGCAAAGGAGCTCCATAGTTTGATTTGGATGAGCTGTCCTCTAGGTTTGATTTGGGTGAGGTGTCATGGGGGTGGCTCTCGATTTTTGGCTTTTTTTTTGATTCTCCCCCTGCCACTAGGCGGGCCGGCCGGCCAGGGGGAGGTGGCTAGGAGCTCAGGTAACCCAGAGGAATCCATCACAACAATTTAATGCAAATGTGTTTTGATTTGGAAAATACATCTTAAGCTTGTGCATTTTTGAAAATAAGATCCCTTAATTTGGGGACCTTTGGTCCATGGCTTGATTTAGGTGGTTTCATGTTGTTTGGACTGGTCACTAAGTCCAACTAATGGCTGTGGTGGAGTTAATTTGATGGCTTAAGGGTGGTTAGGTGACATTTAGTGCATGGATCCAAGTGGGTGCAAATGACCAAAACTTGGGTTTGGTTTAGGCTAGCCATGTTAATTGGCCCAATTGATTGTTACAATTGGTTTATATGACCATAAGGTACAACTTTGGTGAAGGATGGGTGTGGTTTTGAGTTCAATTGAAGGGTCAATTTGAGGGAATTTTGAACTTTAATCAATTTGATCATGTTGGGCTAGGCTTGGGTCTAGCTTGGGTTAGCCTTGGGCTA
>NW_018250460.1:14110-16136 GCF_001263595.1 Phalaenopsis equestris | reverse complement strand
TTAAGGCAATCAATTGGGTGAAATTGGACTCCAATTTGGAGTTTAAGGCAATCAATTGGGTGAAATTTTGGGATTTAGCAATTTTGGGGCTAAATTTGGGAATTTTGGGTTTAGGCCAAAATCAAATGGATTTGGGACTTCAACAAGGTCAATTGATGGTTGATTTTGATGTATAGTATTGTTAAAAAAAATTTTCAATATTAATTGGGGCCAATTGACTAGGCTATGGGTTCAATTTGGTGAGATTAGGTCATATGGTCAAAATTGTGGTTTTGACCCAAATCAAAATTGGGCTCAAATCATGAACAAATTGAGTTTTGATTTGATTTAGTTCGGTCATATCAAAAGTTCATTTGAGTTTAAGATTGGAATTAGGGTCCATTGACATCAAATTGATGGACATTTGAGTTGGATTTGGGGAAATTTCGGTCTTCAAAGGGCAATTTTGGGGATTTTTGATAAATTTTGGGGATTTTTGAAATTTTGGGGATTTTTGATAAAGATGGTCAAATTGGTAAAATTGGGTCATGTGGTAGTTGAGAGAAATGAAATTGGGAATATTTGGGATTTATTGGGATTTTCTGGAAATTTTTGAAATTTTTGGATTTTGAGCTATAGAGGGAAAGATCAAGGGATCTAGGCTAAAAATTTGAGTTCAGGGTTGTGAGTGATTGTGGGTGAAGATAAGTGTAGTGAGTGCCTTAGCTCCAGACCAACACCCAAGGTCAACCCTAAGGTCCAGCAATCCTAAGGGTGACTCATTTTGAGTTTCCCCCACAGTGACCCCACCTACTAAGTATTTAGAGGTTGAGAGCAACATGTGGAACTTCAAGCTGAGTAGAGAAGAGTTTTGGAATTTCTAATAGTAAGGGTTCCATGTCTAGTTTTCTAGGAATAGTCAACAGGAAAAGTCCTATGGCTAGACCCTGTGCTACTAAAGAGGAAAAACTAAACCTTAACAAAAAATGAGGTCAACAAATGGACCCCCAATAGGTGTGGTGTGCTGGGAAAGCACACCACACGTATTGGCGTTGACCGATGAGATCAACAAAAACCAATACAAACTCCTAAGTCAACAGACCCGTAAGTATGTGTAGAGTTGTGAGTGTGATTTGTTTCTGCCGGGGAATTAGTAGGTGTGTGCTTAATCAAGTTGAGAAGTAGGGACTCTCCATGGGGATTGGAGAGTGGACTTTGAGTTATGAAATTTCAAAGATTTCCAAAGGATGAGAGTCAGAATGTAAGTGTTAACCCCGAGGTGGGAATTGAAATTCAAATATCAATTCAAAAAGAGAGAGAGAGAGAGAGTCGGAGTATAAGGACCAACCTCGAATGTAATGAATCAGAAATGTAGGACTGATTCGGAAATGAGAATTGAAATGTAGGTGAATTCTCAAAAGAGAGGGTCGGAATGTAAAGACCAACCTTGAATGTAATGAATTATAAATGTAGGGTTGATTCGGAAATGAGAATTGAAATATAGGTCAATTCTCAAAGGAGGGCGTCAGAATGTAAGGACCCACCTCAAATGTAATGAATCAGAAATGTAGGACTAATTCAAGAATGAGAATTGAAATGTAGGTCAATTCTCAAAAGAAAGCGTTGGAATGTAAGTACCGACCTCAAATGTAATGAATCAACAATGTAGGACTGATTCAAAAATGAGAATTGAAATATAGGTCAATTCTCAAAAGAGAGTGTCAGAATGTAAGGACCGACCTCGAATGTAATGAAATATAAATGTAGTGTTGATTCGGAAGTGAGAATTGAAAGATAGGTCAATTCTCAAAAGAGGGCGTTGGAATGTAAGGACCGACCTCAAATGTAATGAATCAGCAATGTAGGACTGATTCAGAAATGAGAATTGAAATGTAGGTCAATTCTCAAAAAAGAGTGTCAGAATGTAAGGACCCACCTCAAATGTAATGAATCAGAAATGTAGGACTGATTCAAAAATGAGAATTGAAATGTAGGTCAATTCTCAAAGGAGGGCGTCAGAATGTAAGGCTCAAATGTAATGAATTAG
>NW_018250460.1:12941-14041 GCF_001263595.1 Phalaenopsis equestris | reverse complement strand
TTCTCAAAGGAGGGCGTCGGAATGTAAGGACCGACCTCAAATGTAATGAATCAGAAATGTAGGACTGATTCAGAAATGAGAATTGAAATGTAGGTCAATTCTCAAAAGTGAGCATCGGAATGTAAGGACCGACCTCAAATGTAGTGAATCAGAAATGTAGGACTGATTCAGAAATGAAAATTGAAATATAAATGAATTCTCAAAAGAAAGTTAGTAGCGTTGAATTTATAGAAATGTATCATGTGAAAAAGGTTGATCTTGTTGAAGGAGATTTGTAAAGTTTTGTGGAGTTATGCGCAGAATGTGAAATTCTGTGAGGATGTCCAGAGAGTTAATGTAGATAACGATGGTTGTGCTATGTGCACGAAGAGTAGGAAATTTCGAAGACGGAAGTATCCACTCAACAGGTTTATTTTATTTTCTTGTTATTTTTATCACAATTAATTTTTCAAAAATGTGTTTTTAAAGTTTTAATTTTAATTGGTTGATAAGAAATTTGTTTTGTTATTTATTCATTTATGATTCATTTATTATCTTTCATTTGTGTTTTGTTTGTTGTTGAAGATTTTTTGTTTCGTTCTTTGTTCATTGGAACTCTGAACCATCGCATGATTGGCGGTTTTCATCCATCCCACAAAAAGGCAATTGACAAAAAGGCACAATTTGAGAGAAATTTCTATTAATCTGCTTCAATAATAATGCGACAGATCAAACATAGACTAATGCCTCAAAAAGGGTACATCATGTAATACATCCTGAAATACGCTGAGAACCCTCTTAAGATATGAGTACATCATAGACTGATCACATCAGATACATGTCATGTTGTTAAAAGAAAGCAATTGAACCCTCTGTGCTTGGTATATTGAGTTCCTGATCAAGCAAACCTTCTATGTCATGCTCCAAGATAAGAGTTCCCTTCGCATGTACTTAGAGTTACAACCTTCTCATAGCTCGTAAGGAAACAACTCCTCCAATTCTGAGTCCTGCTGGAATCCATATGGTATTTTACTGTCATCCATTCTATGGAAGGTTACAGACACCCTACGGTGTCGTACTCCTAGAATGCAGTGCTTGACAATGTCTGCACCATTGCCCTT
>NW_018250460.1:8738-12827 GCF_001263595.1 Phalaenopsis equestris | reverse complement strand
AAGGCCTCACAAAATCATGATGGTCGATGTGTGGGGGAATGCAGTCACCTTCTTCATAAATGTTGATGATGCAACTATTGGGAATGCAAGTAGCGGGTAGAATATTCCACTTGATCATTCTCTTGATCATCCATTTTATCATTGGTGGTAACGGATCCACTTGGTTGTATCTGAGGATCCCAGGCGGATTCCCCTGTCTATCGTTCGTAAAATTGTAGCAACAACCGCATTGGATGGTGATTCTTCCCTTTCCCCGCATCTATTTCTTCGGCTCGAAATACGTTCGCCCCATGAGAAGGCCCACTTGACCTCTATCTCTTAAATCAAAGATGCAGTCCAGAATGCTTCGTTTCAGAGAAAACCCTGGTATATAGCTCCAGGCCCTCCAATATGTTGATAAACTTTCCCTGAAACTCTTCATAGAACTGGAATTCTCTTTTGTTTACTTTGCTTATTTGGTAGTATTCTACCATACCGGGAGTTGGAAGCTTCCTGGGGCCTTCCTTCCTACGGCCTCGGCGTGAACCCAAATTGGTGTTGCTCGATCCAGAATATGAGATTCAGCCTCAAGTGGGATGTATGATCCTGAGCTCCATGGTGCGCGTCGATCCATCCCCAGCGGGACATACGGTTCATTTGATTTGCCACAAGTCTGAGACTCATTGATGCTTGAAGTGGATTCTTCTAAGGTACTGAAATGCTGTAGATGTAGAACGTTGCAGTTCGGGCATTCTACAAATGCGCCCGTGACTGATGTCCCGGCTTGTACCTCAATATTGCATGTTGGGCAACCTCTGCACAAGATATCTAGGATCCGGGGCACATCTGATCCTGTCACAAATCCTGACTCTTCAACTGTAGTGGGCAGGCTGACAGAAGTTTCTCTCAGATCTAGATCGTAAATATGTCCCTCAGGAATGGGGGAAAGAAAATTGCTTACGTCTCTCTGGCGCTTGCGCTCCTGTCAGCCCTCCAATATGTTGATAAACTTTCCCTGAAACTCTTCATAGAACTGGAATTCTCTTTTGTTTACTTTGCTTATTTGGTAGTATTCTACCATACCGGGAGTTGGAAGCTTCCTGGGGCCTTCCTTCCTACGGCCTCGGCGTGAACCCAAATTGGTGTTGCTCGATCCAGAATATGAGATTCAGCCTCAAGTGGGATGTATGATCCTGAGCTCCATGGTGCGCGTCGATCCATCCCCAGCGGGACATACGGTTCATTTGCCACAAAATCTGGAGTCTGAGACTCATTGATGCTTGAAGTGGATTCTTCTAAGGTACTGAAATGCTGTAGATGTAGAACGTTGCAGTTCGGGCATTCTACAAATGCGCCCGTGACTGATGTCCCGGCTTGTACCTCAATATTGCATGTTGGGCAACCTCTGCACAAGATATCTAGGATCCGGGGCACATCTGATCCTGTCACAAATCCTGACTCTTCAACTGTAGTGGGCAGGCTGACAGAAGTTTCTCTCAGATCTAGATCGTAAATATGTCCCTCAGGAATGGGGGAAAGAAAATTGCTTACGTCTCTCTGGCGCTTGCGCTCCTGTCAGAGAAAGGCTCTCTGTTTCTTTCGGCTTGCATTTTTGTGTTGTGTCCTGCGGAGTATTTGGTAGTTGTTCACTATGGGCGGCTATTAGGCCCCTTGCTGGAGTAGCTATCATGGAGGGCAGTCGGCTGGGCCCCTCCATCGGATCTTGTTCCGCTATCACGTTTTTATTTTTACGTGACACATCGTCTTGAGTGGTCACCCTCAACAGTGAAGGCAGTCCCTCCTTTTCTTTATTGCTGACTATGTTCATTAGAGGACCCTCGTAGTCCATATCAATCTGGTTGAAATCCATGTTGAAATCTATGACACCTCTTTGTGGCGCCATGTCTTCATTCAGTGCGAGGTTCCAGCCGTCCTGGAAGGCATAGATCAGCCTCTATCCTGACATTTTTCTGCAGACGACAGAAAGAAATGTCAGTGGGCTAAAGTTTGGCATGATCTAGAACAAAACAGAGTATCCATTAAAGTAAATTTTAGTTTGTTTTGGTGAAAAGGATTACTCATTTTATTTGTGAGTTTTGTTTAATTTAATAGAATATTGAAATTCAAAAGTAGAAAAGAGAACGTGTGAAGTTCCAAAATCTTCTCAAAATTTTCATTATATTGAGGTTAATTACCAAATTTGTACCCGATCATAGACATATGGCCATATAGATAATCCTAAAATAATCAAAGTTTCAAAGTTTCAAAGCAAGCAGAGGCAAGCGGAGGCAGGCAACATAAGGCTGCGTAATAGGTTTTAAGGTATCGTCCATTTATCTGTAACATGGGTCTTTCACCCCGGAAGTCCACTAACTGGTAGGCTCCTCCTGTATAAACCTTCTCAATGACAAATGGTCCCTCCCAAGTTGGCTCAAATTTTCCACCTATTTTCTGGTGAGCAAGGATAGGTCTTTTGAGCACAAGCACGAGGTCACCAAGTTTGAATGTCCTTGGGCGGACCAATTTTTCATGGGCTTGTACCATCTTTGCCTGGTAGAGCTCCAAATGTTGTTGTACTTCCAATCATTTTCCTTCAAGACTTTTTAGTTCTTCAAGTCTGAGTCTTGTGCTTTCTTCTGTTGTGAGTTGGTTGGCAATGGAGACTCTTAGAGATGGTGTTTGGATTTCTAGCGGTAGCACGACCTCGGTCCCGTACACGAGCATATAAGGTGTACACTGAGTGGAAGTCCTGAAAGTCGTCCGGTAGGCTCACAAGGCTTCTAACAGTTTGTTATGCCAATCCCTTTTATTTTCATCCAGTGTTTTCTTCAAAATCTGTAACAGTGTTTTGTTGAAAGCCTCAGCCAGACCATTTGCTCTAGGATAGTAAATCGTAGAGTATCTCCAATCTATCACATGCCTTTTGACAAAATTGTTGATCTTTGTGCTTTTGAAAGTTGTCCCATTATCGGAAATTATTCTTTGTGGTACTTCAAAACGGTAGACGATTTGGCTTTTGAAAAATTGAAGGACGTACTGTGTCGTAACCTCACATAACGGTAATGCCTCTACCCATTTGGAGAAATAATCTGTAGCGGCAAGTATAAACATGTATCCTTTGGAACATGGAGGGTCTATCGGACCTATTATGTTTGCGCCCCAACACTCGAATGGCCACGAGGCAACAGTTGGGTGTAGCATTTTCGGAGGCTGGTGTAAGACCACCCCATGCACTTGACATTGGTGACATTTTCTGGCTGTATCAATGCAATCGGAGATCATTGCTGGCCAATAACCCCCGCCAGCCTCCCAGTATGCAAATATTCTATTAATGGCTTGCGCCAATCTTTGTTGATGTCTGAAACTGTATTTATTGTTTCTTCTTTTCCAAGTTTGTGTAGAGTTTTGAAATCATTTCGAGACAAGACTCGTCTTCCTTGCACCGTGACTTCGATAAAATCCTCTAGGGGACACGCCATTTCCTTAGCGAGTTTTGCTAGAGAGTTGGCATGGGCATTATCTCCCCATGGAATCCGGTAGAAAGTCACCTCAGGAATCTACTCCAGGAGCTTCATCATGTACTGATGGTATTCTACTAATCTTGGTTTTAGAATTCTGTATTGGTCCGGCGCCTTGCTGGATGACAAATTGAGAGTCACCATAAATGACAATGTTTGTTATATCCATTGAGATAGCCAACTCCAATCCGGTGATTAATGCTTCATATTCCGCTTCATTATCGGTGCACGGCTCTGTCAGGTGGTATGAGAACCTCAACATACCCTTATCTAGCGTAATAAAGATCAAACCGATCCCTACCTTTCCAGTTATAACTGTGCATGATCCTTTGTCATTCCTGACTGACGAAGCACCATCGAAGTACATTTCTCAACATTGCGCACTAGAAAATTCCATTTGTAGTATTTGCTTGTCTGGTAACTCGTCGTTAAGAGAGGACCCAGCTGGCAGTGGGTGTGCAACGAGAAAGTCTGCTAAAATCTTTCGCTTGATAGCACAGAGGGGAACAAAAGTTATATCAAATTGCAATAAGATCATTGACCATCTCGCTAAACGTCTGGAGAGTGTTGGTCGGGTCATCAGATATTGCAA
>NW_018250460.1:5454-6253 GCF_001263595.1 Phalaenopsis equestris | reverse complement strand
ATGCAAAATTCAGAATCATTGACTGGTCCAACTGTACCAAATCCGAGACCTTCTTTTGAATTGCGAGTTCGACTTTTAGCATTCCATAGTTTTTCAAAAAGTTGAAATTTATCTTTTGGCATTTATTTTGGTAAGTTTCCCTGTTGAATTAACTTTTGAACACAAGGCGAGAAGTATCCAAAAGGCAATTTCATAAATTCATTAGAATCAACATCCAAATTTACATATTTTTCAAGCTTAGTAGAGGTAGAAGCACGGTAAATATTGATCGACTTTGACCCAACACTATGGACTTCCTTGACCTCTAAACTCTCAACCTTTTGAGTGAGAATCAGAGTTAGAGTCATAGTATCCACATAGTGGTTTATCCTATCATACATTGTTTCATATTCATTCTTCTCTTTATCTTCTAGGGATATCTCATACTTAGGTTTCTTCTGCTTCATCATCATTATTTCATCTTCAGAACTGTCTTCATCACCAATGTTGATAGTTGGCTTAGTCCGTTCAACAATTAAATTGATCTTTCCTCGTCAGTGCCCCCGACCTCGACCTCGAGTGCGTAAAGTAGAAGAACCTCCACCAACTCGTTGTAAGGGAGTGGTAGAAGGTTGTTGAAGCAACATTGTCTGGCCTCCTTTTTGTGATCCTTCTGAATCTTTATATCTTTGTGTCAAAATTTCACGCGAGAAGACAATCTTCTTTGGAAGTGTGTAGTAGGCAGCATCTTCATGGATACCAACTTCATGTACTGAAAATGGTTGTAGATCTCCCTTGATGCAATTTTCTTGACCATCTT
>NW_018250460.1:4695-5166 GCF_001263595.1 Phalaenopsis equestris | reverse complement strand
ACTCTGGATAACACAAATCTTCCAATGTTGACGGAGATGTAGAGCGGGCGGTTGTGGTCGGCGGTACTGAGTTGGAAGTCTTCTTCTGTGAAAGTTACGCCTGACTGTTCTCCCAACGAGCAAACTTCATCTGAGGATGTGCTAGCCAATTGAGCTAAGCAAATTTCTGGATCTAGCAAAGCTGTAACCAGAGGTTCTCTCATCTCCTTTGACAGGATCAGAGTGTCGTAGATGCTTAGTCGGGCGAGCAACTTCATAAGATGAGCTAGCACGTTGTAGAATACTTTATATGCTCCTCCGATTTTGTCTTGATTATGTGGTTCTTCCACTAACGGGCGTCGTGGATGCTTAGTCAGGAAGGCAACTTCCTAAGATGAGCTAGCACGTTGTAGTCTACTTTATATGGTTCTCCGATTTTATCTTAATTATGTGGTTCTTCCACTCACGGAGGGGGGGGGTTCTCTTCTCGGG
>NW_018250460.1:659-4545 GCF_001263595.1 Phalaenopsis equestris | reverse complement strand
GCACCATGAGGCTGGGGAGTTGGCCCTTCGTTATCGATGCTGTCGTAAGCGATATCATTGAGTTTTTTTTTTGGCCTTGACAACGAGTTCATCGGATTCAAGTATGATTTGAGGATCATTTTGGGGATCGAGATCGCAACTAGCTTTGTTATAATCAGTCACGTATTACCAGAAATAGTCAAAATGTAGCCGAAATCACAATCATTATATTCATAAGACCCCGAAGGGACAAAAAGGTAATCATACAAAGTCAAGGGTTCGAGGATTTTCTTCCCCAAATCTGAGATACCTAATTTAGTAGAGGCAGCCCCTATCCTACCCCCCGTGCTATCAATCTTGGCAGTGATGCTTTTATTTTTCTTGCTCTTTGTTTTTTCTTGCTCTTTTTCCTTGACGATGATGGATTTTCTGGCGAAATCTTCATCTTGGGCTCAGTATGTTGCAGACTCTGAATGGAGGCTTGTTTTGACAAAGACTGTAACTTGTTTAGTATCTTCTTGGACAATCTGCTCCATACCTCATTCCATCCTTCTTCAATATTCTTAGAAGCTTATTTCGATGAATCTTGTATTCGATTGAGGACCCTCTTGAGTTCATCCCAAGTTGTACTCCATCCATCTGTTCCGATATATGGATCAATTAAGGAGATTGACTCAGCTGAAATCATGTTTATGGAACCTTTTTCAGGTTCTCTCAAATACTCCTTAGGAATTGTTATATTCTCCTCCTTGAGGTTCTTCTTGAGCTAGTCTTTAAAGACGAAACACTTGTCTATAGTGTGTCCAAGTAACCGGTGGTACGGGCAATAATTTGGTTCATTCTTCTTATCCACCTCTTCGGGTTTTTTGGATCAGGTAGTTTGAATTCTAGTTTCTTCATCAAGCTTTTGAATATTTTAGGTACAACTTTGTCTTTGACGGAATAAACAACTTTCTGTCGCTCTAACAGGGATACTCTTTTACCCGTTGTTCGAGGTGATCCTTCTTGAGAAGGCCATTGGTTGGATTGACTACTTTGTTTCTGAGAGTACTGTGACGAAGACTGACGATGATCTTCTGCATATGTCTTTATCGGCTGCTTTCCTTTGTCGACAGTTGCGACTACCCCTGATTTCTTTTCGAACACTCTGGTCACCTTAGCCTTTTCATGCGGCTCCATGTGCTTCATTTCTTCTTGCAGACTGTTGGATTTACTGAGTAGCTTCTCGAAGGATTTGATGGTGAGTCCCTTAAGCATGAAAGCTACTGGCCCATGAATTCTTTTGAGTAGAATCTCAATCGCTTGATGTTCCTGTAGCTGAGGTTCACATTTCATGCTAAGGTTTCTCCACCTCAAAATATAGTCTGTCAAGGTTTCACTAGGCTTCTGTTTCTCCATCATGAGCTCTCCAATAGACACATGATGTTGCGCACCAGCAAATATTTTCACAAATAACTGTTCCAACTAATATAATGTTTTAACTGACCCGTTGGGCAAAGTCAGCGTACCAGTCAAAAGCAATCCCAGACAAGCTGCTGACGAACTGTTGGCAGAGTAGAGCTTTGTTATTCCTAGTATTGTCACAATTGGCTCGAAAATGTGCTATGGGCTGTCTGGGATTTCCAGTTCCATCGTATATCTTGAAGTTTGGGCTCACAAAACCTTTGGGGAAAGGGACGGCATCGAACAACTCTAGGTAAGATCTACCCTTTAAAATTGATGTACCGCCCTTGGACTGGGCTAAGGCCTCCCGCACTTGTCCAACCATTTGCTCGAACTCTTTTTCTGGCATGGAACCTGATGGAGAATCCTTCTTTGGTTGTTCTTCTTTGTTTGTCGAAGTAGCCTCCCTTCTTTCATCTGCGATGTGTATGATTTCTGGTTGATTAACCTCTGAAGAAGCCAATCTTGGTGCTTGAGATTGCCCTTGAATGGTGGCCATGGCGGTCATAGCTGCAGTCATCTCTTCTATTTTTTCTCCAGTAGAACAACCTACTCATACCTTAGGAGGATAACCCTATGCAACCCATCTACAGCGTTCTCTTCAGTGTGAAGTTGAGCCTCGCGCGCAGATGTGGTAGCTCTCGTTTCGATCACATGGACATCCATGAAATCCTCCTCCAAGTAATCACTGTAATCAAAATCCTTGTTGTCACTATTGACAGAAACTCCGTGTTCTCGAGCTAACTCAGAAATCTCGATCCTGAGTTTCTCAACTTTTTCCTCAATTATCGATTCCTTGATTGCTTTAAGATCTAGAGGACCTTGATGGAAGTACTCAACTTGTTCCTCCATCTCGTTGGCTATTGTCACAACGATGTCAGATATTTTAGGCACTGATTTCACTTCCTATCTTGCAGGCTCACTGAACTATTGTCAGCGACCTAGGGTACCCATACCCTCTTCTTCTTTAACGATGATGTCTCGGGACGGAATGTCTTAGTAGAAACATCGGTATGTCGAGTGAAGGTATGCTCCCCGTGGTGTAGACCAGCTACATTGTCAGGTAATCGCCTTCCCTTTCTTTCCGTGATTGCAGGAATGACTGGTAAACGTCTCGGTCCCAGTCTTGACTTAATCGGCCGGCGACCTGCAGTCCTAGTGGTGGTGTGGTCGGTGGTGACTATAGCAGTATCAACTCGGTTTCCCAAATGGAGCCAGACGGGAACACGGGTAGGTGACTTTATAGTCGACTTATGAGATTTTCTAGCGGACTTAACATCCTTCAAAATTTTATTTTTCATTCGAGGGGAAATTGCATGTCCCACTCATTTAAGTAATTCACTAACAGAACATCCTTCTTTAGTACCAAGCCTTCTGAAGACTGCACTAACTCGGGTGATAGGAGTACACTTCTCTCCCTCCTCACCATGTCCATGAAGTGATAAGAATGCGTTAGCAATCTTCCGGATACTCTCATATCCATCAATATCTGTCAGGGGATGGAATCTACTCCCTCGTAGGAGTGGATAATTTTCTAGAAATACCTCTTCAACTTGATGATGCTCCCCCTCAATGGGTGTGCTCTCAGAAGTCTAAGCTTTGATGGCCCTCTGAACTCTTCTATTGCGGTTCCTCCTTTGAGTTCGGGTTAGTGGTACTTTCCTTGAGCTTGACCCAATCTCAAACACGAGTGGCGGAATAGTTAATCCTTCAGTCGAATCTTTAACGACCATCACTTCTTTTCCCTTAGAAGTAGTAGGGATAGCAAGCTTGATGACAACAACTTTAGCCTACTTGCAGGCAGGGAAGTCCTGAAGGCAGTTCAAACTGAATTCTACAGACGGCTCTTGTACTTCCGGAGCAGCGATCTTCATTACCACGAACGGGGTTTTCCCAAGGATAACCTCGAGGTCTTTAAATCCAGCTCCAAACTTGATGGTGGGAGCGACGTTACGGGTGCTGCGGTCCATTGGCAGATTGCAAGAAAAGGTCAGCGTTGGGTAGGCCATCACAGGGGGCTTTAAAACAGAAAGTTTTAGGGTTAGCTAAAAACCTCGTAATCTTTAGTGCAAGCACTGAAAATAGAGGTTAATCTATAGACCGGGCGGGTCTTAATTTACAGGTAATTTTAACATCTTTGTTCAAAAAGGTGTAAAATTTAATTAATATAAGTAAATTTCAAAGTGCGCGCAGCACAACATGATTTTGTTTAATTTGCGAAGTAGCAAACCAAATTTGGAAGGGAGGTGTGAAAAATTTTAGGACCCAGTGGGGGACCCAATTAGTCGCAGAAAATGCCCAAGTGGAATTAATCCACCGACACACCTATTGGGGATGCAACCCCACGAATAATTTAGATTGTGTGTTGTATATTTCATATATTTTTGTGATGCAATTTGGTTGAACAGCTAGTCCTGAAGTCCAAGGAGGTAGTTGTACTTTCCCAAGATAGAAATGGGTAAAG
>NW_018250460.1:0-633 GCF_001263595.1 Phalaenopsis equestris | reverse complement strand
GTAATTTGGTCCACGGTAATTTGGTCCACGAGGGACATGGACATATTACCAATGTGCGAAGATAATATTTCTTGACTTGTACGGAGAGAAAAGCTTGTCCCCAGCGGAGTCCCCAGAAGCTGTCGGCGTTATTTCAGGTTGGTTTGTGGGGAGTTGCCCGTAAGAAACTGTCGGTCGTCGGAATCAAAATCCCGTCGCTCGCTTCGGAAGGATGTTGAAGTATGAAATCAAACTGACCCCGTATTTTTTATAGTTTAAAATGAAAGAGCACTGTACCTCAGATCCTGTATCTATCCCGAAGGATAAACACAAGACTTGAGGATGAGGCTCGATCAAATAAACTAAGGACAGTATGATGTCTGTTTGGTCTGCGAAACCTTTGCATTTGCCGACAAATTCCCCTATTTAATATAAAGGATTAAATAGGGTTTATATTTAGTTGGGTTTGGACATGCTTCCTATAAGGACAAGCCCCCTATAGTTAATTACATCTTAAATGACCGAAGTCACCTAAGAAGACTCTCGATAAAAATCAGCAAATATTATCTTCAAGGAATTTCAAAGGGTAGGACTCTTCAACCAAATCAGACGTAGTGGTGTGAAAGGGGATTGGTTTAAATTTGGAAAATTTTA
>NW_018250459.1:7972-8239 GCF_001263595.1 Phalaenopsis equestris | reverse complement strand
TTCTAAGTGAATTAAGTCTGGAGTCTCAGGAAAATTCTGTCGTCAGCGTCGTTGGGCTCGCCGTCGACGCTCTAGTTCAAATATTCCGTCGGCGCCAAGTTCAATTTTGCACATTTTGGTCCTTTTCGCACTTTTTTGCATCTTTTTGCTCCAATGACTCTAATTCATCATTCTTGCAAAAAAAAGACATCAAAAATATCTTTCTTTAAAGTGCAATATCATCAAAAATAGTGTATAATAGGTATATAATAGGTATGAAAATCAAAA
>NW_018250459.1:4280-7094 GCF_001263595.1 Phalaenopsis equestris | reverse complement strand
TCCCCCAAACTTAAATTTTTCAATATAAAATGATACAGGTGGAAAGAAAAACTCTAAATATAAATCATACCTCAGTATTTTAAGCATTTTCATCATTCTGAAATTTTTGCAGTCCTTCTTAAAATTTCTACTTCACCTGGTTTGTAACATTAGGAGCTTTCTACACATATAAATCATTAGAGAAATTTTTGGGTAATGAAATTTTGAAATAAGTATAAAACTAAAACATTAAACAAACACAATAATTCACTAACATAACCACAATACTAAACAAAATAATTACAATTAAAATGCGAAATAAAAATCACATTACATTACAATTCATAAAGTACTAATCAACATCCATGATACTACACATGCAATTTTAACTACCAAACTAACTTTATAACAAAAATTAAAAATTATTCAAATATAACATAACAATAAAAATGAAAGTGCAAATACACAAAAACATCCATTTCTATTATAAAAGATTACAAAAATAAAAGTACAAGTACATCAATTTCATTCAGATATCAAAATCTCAAACTATGTCTTCGTCTCCTTGATCAGCAGGTGGATTGGGTTAATACTGAGTATATCGAGGGCATTCAGGAAAAGTAACATCAGGTTTACCTCTGTAGTTCCGGCCCTGAGCTGGATAATAAGCTACCTCTAAGCTATCTCAAAATTTGAATGCCTTTGAAGGTACTCACTGTCATAATCATGTCAATGTTCTAAACCTCCAATCCTTTCATTTATTAATTCTATACTCTTTTACTGCAAGGTCAACTCATTCATTCAATCAGTCAGAGAAGGGGAACTAGAAGGTGGAAAGTCATAACTTGTAGAGGGGACATCTCTACTAGTACAAGGTTCTTGACTCCTACTTCCAGTTCTCCATTTTTCATGGGATTCATAAGTTTTCAAATTAGCTTTACTAATGGGTTTCATAAGGTAAACCCATTCCTCATCTCCTCCAGCTTCCACTCCAGAAAGTTGGTAAAGTGCATAAATAAGGCCAGGATGTCCTAGACCTCCACTTGTTTTGCTCCTTTCTGTAGTCAATATATTCTTAAAAATAATTCTCCCCACATTTATATTTCTATTATTCTGAATACAAAAATTTAGAAAAGCTCTATCTCTAATTACCTCACTATGTTGATAAGTCGGTAACAAAGTAGAGGAAATAAAATAGTGCCACACTTTAGAGGTGGCATTTAACATGGAAGCAGAAAAATTTACCCTTTCTCGTTGATTAATCTTCCACATTCCTTTCCCATCAGTGAGAAAGTTGATCACATCATTCAGGGGGTCTTCCATAGTACTGAAGGATTCATAATGGTAGTTATAAGAGTATGGGACTTCGTAAAAGGTGTTAATGCGGGCGGCATTAAATTCAACAGGAAATCCCCGCACTTGAACGATTTCATCTTCAGAATAGAACACGTTGGATAGAATTCCTCTTTCACAATATTTGCAGCGGCCTTATTGGTGGTGTAACAGAAGTTTTTCCAACTCCGCTCGGTAATAACTCATTTAATTTCTCCTCCCATACTCTTAAAAACTAGATCTTGTATACAATTCTTTCCTTTAAATACTGAAGTAAATCTTGATTGAGCCTTCGAATTGATGAAGCGGGACTCGTCAAACTCAAGTCGTCTCTTTTGTCATGGAGCCATTTCAATCTAATCACAATCATAGAAAAATTCCAAAATATACTTCAAATATGCAAATAATGGCTTCCAAGAGGAATTCTAAGAGTTCATCACTAAGTTCCATGAATTTCTTCCTAATATTTTCTTCACATTCTCAAATTTTTTGGATCTCCTTAATGTGGAAGAAATCCTTGATGAAATCATGGTGAAAATCAAATATTTTTAGTTTGGAGTGAAGCTCTTACCTAAAGATGATCAAATCCAGTGTCTAAATGCCTTGAAATCGCCTCCCAATCCAAGATCTCTCAAGCCCTAGGTCAAAAATTGCATTTTTCAGAGGGAGGGGATGATGAATAGTGCTGGTTGACTGGTCAAAATTGTGGTTAAATGTGTTTTTTTGAGATCTCGTCGTCGACGGGGTATTTGGCACCGTCAGCGCGCTCTACTGAAATTATATCCCAAGTCTCGGGAAAAGTTCACCGTCGGCGGCTTCGAGGGCGTTGTCGGTGGCGTCGAGGGCACCGTCGGCGGGCTCTATTGATTTGGTTCAATTCCCGGATTTTTTTGATTTCGATCAATTTCAAGCCTTAACGACATGCATTCAATCATTATAGACATAATTTTAAGTGATTAATTGATGTACTAATCACAAATAAACTTTCACAACACAAAACATCACAATTATATTTAAATTCCAAGAGTTATAATATATGTTACATAACACACCTAAGTTTGGTATTTTCTCAACCTTAATACATTAATTCAGCGTCGCAATCCAAGCCACAACACTCAAAATGCTGAAAACAAAACATCATATGCTTAATCTCAACTATACAGAGATCTAAAAGCATAATTCTAAAGCAAAGCAAATGCAAAGTTCAAATCAAATTACATACATAGACAGACACGTGTCAATATAAATCTATTATTCTTCAGATTCAGTGCTAGATTCTCCTCTGAGATCACTCATTGATTGCACATGAACGAAGAGGTTATAGAAGGGTCGGTATAAAAATTCTTCAGTAGAGTCCTCTTCTATCAATCCCGTCTTTCTCATCAATCGTATCAAACTTCCTTCGATATGTTCAGAGTGATCAAAATGCTCTTTCATCCACCAGTCTACATGATAAAAAAAATCAAAGATATTGTTAATTGCATTCATAACATTTTGTACCTC
>NW_018250459.1:2925-4103 GCF_001263595.1 Phalaenopsis equestris | reverse complement strand
GGACTGCAAAGTAAGAAAATTGTGGAAGGGGGTCCAAGCCCATAAGTTGATCCATGAATGATCAGGCCCAAAATCAACTTCACAATTATTGATCTAATATCGATCGGCAGTCCCATTTGGATGTAGTAATTCAGAATAGCACTTTCTTTAGAAACTTTATCGATCTTCATTGTCGGTAACAATTTTGCAGAAATGAAGAAGTCCCAGTGTTTCAAAACGGGATTTAGGAGTGTCGTAGAAAAACTAACATACATATTTTCTCTCATTTCTCAGTCTTCAGCTTCGTCCGTTAAATATTAGTAAGTCTTATTCATCTGGTTTCTTGTCGGGACGAAGTTGGAATAATGGCAGACAGGAACGTTCTCGATCATATATAATTCATTGATCTGTGCAGGAGTAAAATTTATACATCTACCTCGCACATAAATGACTCTCTGGTTGATTCCATGCAAATTTGCATAAAATTCCTTCACCACAGGAACAACCACGGTGGTGGTAATACAGCACAGCACTTCCCATCTTCGCCGCACTATCATCTCTTCAATAGCCATAGAGGGATTATTTAATCTGTTAGAGGGATTATTCAATCCGCGATTTACGAATCTTTGTTCCTTGATTAATCTTTTCTTCATCAGTACCTTGTTGAAGATTCGTTGCGCTTCCGCACTAATGAACTTTCTCTAGTTGAACACTCGCATTCTGGGATTATCAGAGGAATTGGATGTCATAGGAATGAATTTGGTAGAGTTTCACTTCATTTTTGGGAGAAATATGAACTTAGAAATCTAATTTAGGAGTGTAAAAGGGCTAACTCCCGCCCAAAAACTATCGAAAACCGCCATTCAAACTCTAGAAATCACCATCCCACTGGTCTCACCGTCGGCGGCGTTGAAGGCACCATCGGCGAGCCTTCTGTATTTAATTTCCTAGACTCTCGGGAAAACCCATCTGTCGGTGGCGTTGATGGTGTTTGATGGTGTCGACGGCGCTCAAGGCAAAAATTGCACAGTTTCGCTCTGGTCCAAATGCTTTCCATTTTTTCTCTATGAATCCAATTTTAAAGATGTTTTAAGGGTAAATAAGAGTAGTAGAGCTTAATACTACCATAAAATAGTGATAATCTCAAATAAAAACTACTATAATTGTGAATAAAGTAAAGATAAATATGGGTTGCCTCC
>NW_018250459.1:1610-2671 GCF_001263595.1 Phalaenopsis equestris | reverse complement strand
TCAAATTATAATTGAATTCTTTAATCGCCCAATATACTTTATGCTCTAATTTTACTATTAAGTGACAAGTCTTTTCAAAAATCAGTCTGCAAGGAGTCATTCCAATAGGATTTTTATAAGCAGTCCTGTAAGCCCATAATGCGGTATCCAGTCTAGTGGACCAATCTACTCTACTAGGGTTTACAGTCTTTTCAAGTATTTGTTTAATCTCTCTATTAGAAACTTCAACTAACCCACTATTTGAGGCTGATAGGCAGTAGAGATTCTATGAATAATATTGAACTTTTCTGCTAATCTCTGAATGTATTTATTCCAAAAATTGGATCCTTCATCAGTGATAATCATTCTAGGCATTCTGTATCTAGTGAAAATATTTTTCATTAAAAATCTTGAAATACTTTTAACGTCACAACGAGGTAAAGCTTGTGCTTCAATCCACTTTGAAATATATTCTACTGCAACTAATATGTATAAGTTCTCAAATGAAGGAATAAATTGTCCCATGAAATTTAATCCCCAAACATCAAAGATCTCAACTTCTAACATGAAATTCAGAGGCATTTCATTTCTTTTATATATATTTCCTACCCGTTGACATTGATCACAGGTTTTTATGTATCTATAAACATCTCTAAAGGTAGTAGGCTAACAAAATCTAGCTTGTAAAATTTTATAAGTAGTTTTATCAATCCCAAAATGTCCTCCAAATTCAGAATCATGACATTTCTAAATGATTAGATCAGTTTCTTCAAAAGGTACACATCTCCTCATAATAAGATCCTTACATTGTTTATATAAATAAGACTCATCCCAAAAATATGTTTTTGCATCATGAATGAATTTTCTTTGTTGTTGCAGTGTCAGCATATGTGGTAAAATATCACTTACAATATAGTTAACAATATCAGCATACCATGGTATTTTCTACTCATTAATATTATAAAGTTATTCATCAAGGAAATTGCTTGTAATTTCATTTTCGGTGTCAGATAATTCATGATTTTCTAATCTCGACAAATGATCAGCAATTTGATTATCAGTTCCCTTTCTATCAATAACCA
>NW_018250459.1:0-1374 GCF_001263595.1 Phalaenopsis equestris | reverse complement strand
TCTTTTCGTACCTTTGTCCAAGGACAGCTCCAATAGCATAATCACTAGCATCACGCATCAGTTTAAATGGTTTCTCCCAGTTAGGTGAAACTATAATAGGGGCTGTGATTAATTTTTCTTTTAATTACTCAAAGGCATTTAAACAGCTTTTAGTAAATTCAAATTTCTTGTCCTTTTCTAAAAGTTGGCATAGAGGTTTAGTAACTTTTCAGAATTCTTTAATAAAACGCCTGTAAAAAACAACATGTCCAAGAAAACTCCTAACTTCTCTTACATTAGTAGGAGGTTTTAGTTTAGATATAACTTGAATTTTTACAGGATCTGCTTCCAAACCATCATCTGAAATTTTATGCCCTAACACAATTCCTCCTGCAACCAAAAATTGACATTTCTCCCAATTTAGAACCAAATTTTTTCTTAAGCATAACTCCAAAACTTTTTCAAGATAATTTAAGCATGCGTCAAATGATGTCCCAAATATAGCAAAATCATCCATAAATACTTCTAATCCATCATCAATTAACTTACTAACTATAGACATCATACATCTCTGGAATGTTGCAGGTGCATTACATAATACAAAAGGCATTCTTTGAAAAGAAAAAGTTCCAAAATGACTAGTAAATATTGTCTTTTCTTAATCCTCAGGAAAAATAGGAATTTTATGGAAACCGGTATATTCATCTAAAAAAACAAAAATATTTGTGCCCAGCAAGTCTATCCCTATTTGGTCTAAAAAGGGTAAACGGAAGTGATCTTTCCTGATGGAAGTGTTTAATTTTCTATAATGAATGCAAATACGCCACCCAGTAACTTGTCTGATAGGTATTAATTCATTATTTTTATTTGTTTCAACAGTCATTCCTCCTTTCTTAGGAACACAATGAATTGGACTTACCCATACACTATCTGAAATAGGATATATAATTTTAGTGTCTAACCATTTCAAAATTTCCTTCTTAACTTCTTCTTTCATCATTGGATTTAATCTCTTTTCTGGATCAAATCCCGATTTATATTATTCATCTAATATAATTTTGTGCATACATATTGAAGGACTGATTCCCTTAATATCAGCTAAGGTCCAACCAAAAGTTTTCTTATATCTTTTTAATGTATCTAACTGTCTTTGCTCTTGCAAATCATTTAATTCTAAAGATATAATAACGGGTAATGTAGATGAGTCTCCCAGAAACACATAATTCAAGTGGCTAAACAATATTTTCAACTCAAGTTCAGGTGATTTTATAATTGATGGAAATAGATTCTTGTCAGCATTTTCTATAATATCCAGCATCTCAAATCTTTTCTGAACATAATCTAATTCTGCATTTTCTAATTCATTCAAAATAACTTCATCACTATCTTCAAATT
>NW_018250458.1:103903-108189 GCF_001263595.1 Phalaenopsis equestris | reverse complement strand
GAATTAAATTCACTACAAAAAATCATATTAATAATGTTTGAAAATGTTTAAATTGAGAATATATAATAGTTAATCTTTTTCTTCCCTCCCCCAAACTTCAATTTTTCAATATGGAATGATACATGTGGGGAATGATATAGGTGAAAAGAAAAATTCTAAATATAAATCATACCTCACTACTTTAGGCATTTTCATCTTTCTGAAATTTTTGCAGTTCGTTCTCAAAATTTTTACTTTAACTGGTATGTAATATTAGGAGATTCTATACATATAGAGCATTAGAGAATTTGTTGGGTAATGAAATTTTGAAATAAGTACAAAACGAAACATTATATAACACAATATTTCACTAACACATCACAATACAATTTTATAAAGTACTAATCAAAGTCTATTATAACTACACATGCAAATTTCAACTACAACACTAAACATTTATAATAATAGTTAAAAATTATCTAACTATAAACATAAAATAAAATATAGAATAAAATGAAAGTACAAACAAACTATCAAAAAAACACAAAATAAAAGTACATCAATCACTATCATATATCAAAATCCCATACTATAACCTCGTCTCCCTGGTCAGCAGGTGGATTGGGCTGATACTGAGTATAACGGGGGCATTCAAGAAAAGTAACATCAGGCTCACCTTTGTAGTGTCGGGCCTGAGCTTCGTAGTAAGCTATCTGAAAGTCAGAATGCCTCTGTTGGTACTCACTATCATAATCATGTCTACGTTCTAATCCTCAATTCTTTCATTTATTTTCTCTATACTCTTTCATTGCAAGGTTAACTCATTCATTAAATCTTGAAGGGTAGGGGAACTAGAGGAAGGAAGGTCATAACTAGTAGAGGGGATATCTCTACTAGTAGAAGGTTCTTTACTCCTACTCCCAGATCTCCATCCTTCATGGGATTCATACATCTTTAAATTAGCTTTACTAATGGGTTTCATAGGGAAAACCCATTCTTCATCATCTCCAGCATCAACTACAAAAAGTTGGCAAAGTGCATAAATGAGGCCAGGATGTCCTTAGTTTGGAGTGAACCTCTTATTGAGAAATGATAAAATCTGGTGTCTAAATGCATTGAAATCGCCCCAAATCCAAGATCTTCAAGCCCTATATCAAAATTTTCATTTTTTAAGAGGAAGGGGATGATGAATAGTGACAGTTGACTGGTCAAAATAGCAGTTAAAAGTGTTTTTTTTCAGTAACTAGCCGTCGGTGGGGTCGTCAGCACCGTCGGCGAACTCTATTGAATTAAATAGCCTAAGTCTCGGAAAAAATCCATCGTCGGCGGTATCAATGGCGCCGTCGGCGAGATTTTTAAAATTAGTTCAATTCCAGATTTTTACGATTTCGATCTATTTCAAGCCTTTTCAACATTCGTTCAATTATTCTAACATGAATTTAAGTGGTTAATTAATGTACTAACAAAAATAAACATTCACAATACAAAACATTACAATTATATATAAAATCCAAGGGTTACAATACACGTTACACGACACACATAAGTTTGGTATTTTCTGAACCTTAATACATCGCATATACTCTTTAATATTATTACTACTGATTATTATATAGACCTATGCTTAATTTAAAATAAACATTTTATGCTCAATCTCAACGTGGAGCTTTGAGGGCTGGATCTTTGATTTGGTTTGGGGTTTCAACATAAATGTAAAATCATGACAATACCATGAATGAGATATATAAGTAGTAAAGTAAATCTTTTTTTTTTTTCCAATGTGAAACATGATGGTTATGCCCAACCAAATACATTAATCAAAATGTTCACATATTAATCAAATGTTTACATGGAAGCCTAATAAATGATATAACACAAATAAATCTTTCTCATCAATCATATCAAACTTCCTTTGATATGTCCAAAGTGATCAAAATGCTCTTTCATCCTCCAGTCAAGATGATAAAAAAATCAGAGATATTGTTAAGTGCATTCATAACATTTGGTACCTCTTTCTCCAGTTTCTTGATTATGCGTAGGATCACTAGTGTCTTGTCTGGAACTAGAGGCTAAATAGGAAGTGAACTCTGAGACAATTGATCTGTAATAATAGTCATATCATTCTCATCTTCATTAGCTGGGAACTTCTGGGTTGGGTCCAAAAGCTTTCAAGGTAGAAGTACCTTTTCCCAATTCTCATAAGATACTTGGAATTGACTGTAGAGTAAGAAGATTGTTGAAGGATGTCCAAACCCATAAGTTGATCCATGAACGATCTTGCCCAAAACAGACTTCACAATTATTAATCAAATATCAATCGACAATTCCATTTGAATACAATAATTCAGAATAACACTTTCTTTAGTAACTTTACTGATCCTTATTGTCGGTAATAGTTTTGTAGAAATGAAGAAGTGACATTATTTAGAAACGGGGTTTAGAAGTGTAGCAGAGAAACTAACATACCCATTTTCTCTCATTTCCCAGTCTTCAGACTCGTCCGTAAAAATTTGGTAGATCTCATTCATCAGATTTCTTATTACGACAAAGTTGGAATAATGGCAGACAGAAACATTCTCAATCATATATAACTCATTAATTTGTGTAGGAGTAAAAGTTATTCATCTGCCTCGCACATAGACGACTCCCTGGTTGATTCCATGCAAATTAGCATAAAACTTATTCACCACAGGAATGACTACGGCGGTAGTAGTGTAGTACAACACTTCCCACCATCGTCGCACAATCATCTCTTCAATTACTTTCGAAGGATTGTTCTATCCTCGATTCACGAATCATCTTTCTTTGATTAATCTCCTCTTTGTCAGCACTTTGTCGAAGATTTGTTGCACCTCAGAACTAATGAACTTTCTCCGGTTGAACACTCAAAATATAGGGTTTTCAGTGGAATTGGAAACCATAGGGGTAAATTTGGTGGAGTTTGAATTTAAGAACTGAGTTTGGAAGTTTATAGGGAGTAAATCTTGCCTAAAACTGACATTTCAAACTCTGAAAATTATCATCTTGCCGTTCTTGCCATCGGCGGCGTCGATGGCACCGTCGGCAAGCCTTGAGAATTAATTGTCTGGACTCTCAGGAAAAACCCGTCGTCGGTGGGGTCGAGCCGGCCGTCGGCGCCTAAGGCAAAAATTTCACAGTTTTCTCTATGGATTCAATTTTTATGATGATTCAAGGGTAAATATGAGTAGTAGAGTTCAATACTACCACAAACTAACGATAACCACAAACTAACTCAATACTACCACAAACTAACGATAATTAAAAACACTATAATCACAATAAAAATAAAGATAACTACAGGTTGCCTCCCATAAAGCGTTTGGTTTAATGTCATCAGCCTGACCTATTCAGATATTATTCAGGTTGACTAACCATTAAAACCTCTTTAAAATTTGGTCTTTTACCCTCAAAATATGGCTTTAATCTATTTTTATTTACTTTAAATCTATTTCTAGTCTTTTGATCTTCAATTTCAACAGCTCCGTAAGTATAAACTTGAGTCACAGTAAAGGGTCCTAACCAACGAGACTTCAATTTCCCAGTGAATAACTTTAGCCGTGTATTGTAAAGCAAAACTTCTTGTCCTGGTTCAAAGTTCTTCTGGTTAATATTCCGATCATTCCATAACTTTAGTTTCTCCTTATAAATTCTCTCGTTATCATAAGATTCATTTCTTAATTCTTTCAATTCATTCATTTGTAACAATCTCTTCTCACCAGCATCTTTCAAATTATAATTGAATTCTTTAATTTCCCAATATGCTTTATGCTCCAATTCTACTGGTAAGTGACAAGTCTTTCCAAAAATTAACCTATAAGGAGTCATTCCAATAGGAGTTTTATAAGTAATTCTGTAAGCCCATAATGCAGTATCCAATTTAGTAGACCAATCTACCCTACTAGGGTTTATACTAGGGTTTACAGTCTTATCAAGTATTTGTTTAATCTCTCTATTAGAAACTTCAACTAACCCACTGGTCTTAGGGTGATAGGAAGTTTGTTTATACACTTTATAATTAAGTATATAGAAATTGGCATAATTACACTTATATCTTTTAAATAATAATGATAACAAATATAATTTTTTATAAATATCTAAATTCATTACCAAATTTCATCCCAAGCATTTTATTCCCTTAAGCAAAGAATATTAGAAAGAAAAAGAGATTTATAATATCTAAAGAAAGAAAGCATTTTATTCCCTTATACTAAATTTTGTCCATCTATCTAGCTCGATAAATTATTCAGCACTAGACAAAGATCTCAACTTCTAACATGAAATTCAGG
>NW_018250458.1:102747-103801 GCF_001263595.1 Phalaenopsis equestris | reverse complement strand
GTAAAATTTTATAAGCAATTTTATCAATCTCAAAATGTCCTCCAAATTCAGAATCATGACATTTCTGAATAATTAAACGAGTTTCTTCATAAGGTACACATCTCCTCATAATAAGATCCTTACATTGTTTATATAAATAAGGCTCATCCCAAAAATATACTTTTGCATCATGAATGAATTTATTTTTTGTTACAGTGTCAACATAGGTGGTAAAATATCACTTACAATATAGTTAACAATATCAACATACCATGGTATTTCCACCCATTATTATTATAAAGTTGTTCATCAGGGAAATTGTCTGTAATTTCATTGTCGGTGTCAGATAATTCATGGTTTTCTAATCTCGATAGATGATCAACAATTTGATTATCAGTTCCCTTTCTATCAAAAACCACAAGATCAAATTCTTGCATCAAAAGTATCCATCTAATTAACTTTTGTTTGACATCCTTCTTTTGCATCAGATATTTAATAACAGAGTGATCAATGTGCAAAATACATTTATTCCCAATTAAATAAGATCTAAATTTGTCAAAAGCATACACAATAGTCAGTAACTCTTTTTCAGTAATAGTGTATTTAATTTGAGCATTGTTAAGAGTTTTACTAGCGTAGTATATAACTTTAAAAATCTTATCTTACCTTTGTCCAAGAACAACTCCAATAGCATAATCACTAGCATCACACATCAGTTCGAATGGTTTCTCCCAGTTAGGTGACACTATTATAGAGGATGTGATTAGCTTTTCTTTTAATAACTCAAAGGCATTTAAACAGTTTTTCAGTAAACTCAAATTTCTTATCCTTTTCTAAATATTGGCATAGAGGTTTGGTAATTTTTAAAAAATCTTTAATATAACGCCTGTAAAAACATGTCCAAGAAAACTTCTAACCCCTCTTACATTAGTAGAGGTGTTAATTTAGATATAACTTGAATTTTTGCAGGGTCTACTTCCATACCATTTTCTGAAATTTTATGCCCTAACACAATTTCTCTTGCAACCATAAATTGACATTTCTCCCAATTTAGAACTAAATTAGTTCTTTCGCA
>NW_018250458.1:102289-102737 GCF_001263595.1 Phalaenopsis equestris | reverse complement strand
AGATAATTTAAGCATGCGTCAAATGATGTTCCAAATACAGAGAAATCATCCATAAACACTTCTATTCCACTATCAATTAACTTACTAAATATAGACATCATACATCTCTGGAATGTTGCAGGTGCATTACATAATCCGAAAGGCATTCTTCGAAAAGTAAAAGTTCCAAAAGGACTAGTAAATGTTGTCTTTTCTTGATCCTCAGGAGCAATAGGAAAATATGAAGGTAGCTGGTATATCCATCTAAAAAAAAACTATTTGTGCCCAGCAAGTCTATCCACTATTTGGTCTAAAAATGGTAAAGGGAAGTGATCTTTCCTACTAGAAGTGTTTAATTTTCTACAATCAATGCAAATACGCCACCCAGTAAGTTGTCTAATAGGTATTAATTCATTATTATCTTGTGCTTCAGCATTCACCCCTCCTTTCTTAGGAACACAATGAATTG
>NW_018250458.1:100367-102266 GCF_001263595.1 Phalaenopsis equestris | reverse complement strand
GTCTAACCATTTCAAAATTTCCTTCTTTACTACTTCTTTCATCATTGGGTTTAATCTCCTTTGTGGATCAACTCTTGGTTTATATTGTTCATCCAGTATAATTCTATGCATACAGATCGAAGGTCAGATTCCTTTAATATCAGCTAAGGTCTAACCAAAAACTTTCTTATATATTTTTAATGTATCCAAAAGTCTTTGCTCTTGCAAATCATTTAACTCTGAAGATATAATAACAGGTAATGTAGATGAGTTTCCCAGAAACACATACTTCAAGTGGTTAGGCAATATTTTCAACTCAAGTTCAGGTGGTTTTATAATTAACAGAACTAGATTCTTATCAGCATTTCCTGTAAAATCCAGCATCTCAAATCTTTCCTGAATATAATCTAATTTTTCATTTTCTATTTTCTCCAAAATAATTTCATCTTTGTCTTCAAAATCTTTTTTCTCTTCAAAATATTCTTTAAAATGCTCGTTCAATAGATGTTCACTAATTTCCATGTAAAAACATTCATTATCTCTTTTAATAGCAGGGTATTTCATAGATTTCGTAATGTTAAAAGGTACTTCTTGATCGTTAACTCTCATAGTTAATTCTCTCTTTTGAACATCTATCATAGCTCTTCCAGTAGCTAAAAAAGGTCTCCCTAAAGTTATAGGTATTTCTTTATCTTCCTCCATATCTAAAACAATAAAATTCATATGAAAGATAAATTTATCAACTTTTACTAACACATCTTCTATAACTCCCTTAGGATAAGTAACTGAACGATCCGCTAATTGAAGAGTTACAGAAGTAGATGAGACTTCTCATAATCTTAATCTTTTGAAAATTGATAGAGGCATAAAATTAATGCTGGCTCCCAAATCACATAAAGCTCTTCCATAAAATCTTTCACCGATAGCACACGGTATAGTGAAATTACCTGGATCTTTTAATTTTTCAAGAAGCTTGTTTTGAATAATTGGACTACACTCTTTGCTAAGTGCAACTGTCTCATTATCAGTCAACTTCCTTTTTTTTGTTCAAAATATCTTTCGTAAACTTCACATAATTGGGCATTTGCTCTAAAGCTTCTACAAAAAGAATATTTACCGTTAATTTCTTAAGAATTTCTATAAACTTGTAAAATTGTTTATCCTTTTTGTTTTGTTTCAATTTTTGGGGAAATGGTGGTGGAGGTTTCTCCACAGTAATTTTCATTGGTTTAAATGGATATTCTAAATTTGGGCATTCATGATCCTTTTCTTTTTCTATATCCACTTTCTCTTTTTAAGTTTTTGTTTCTTTCTACACTCTTGTTTCCAATTCTTTTCCACTTCCTAATTGTATCGCTTTTTTTGTTCTTTTCCTTGATCTTTAGGATTTGGTTCCACAGTACTAGGAAAAGTTCCTGATGTTCGGTTAGTAAGCGCAGTAGTGATATGCCCCAATTAGTTTTCAATATTCTTGATAGCAGTTCCTTGATTTTGTAATTGGTTTCCTTGAATTTGTAATTGATTTCCTTGATTCTGCAATTGTACCCATGTTCAGTATCAACTCTTCCATGAACAACTTCTTTTCCTTAAATTGAGTGTTACTGTTAAATCCTCGAGGATAAGAAGGTATATAATTAACATTTCCTTGGTTGGATGAATTTCCCAATGGGTTTACTAGGTTGTTTGCCCATTGTTGATTTGTAGAAGAATTGTTATTCCAATTAAAGTTAGGATGTCTCTTCTAATCTGGGTTATAATAGTTCTAATAAGGATTGTTGGGTCTATTGTTAATAACATTTAAAGCCTCATAAGAAGGTTGAACATCCACAAATTGCCTAGATGAATTCTCTTCCATCATGGTAGGTGTTGGAGAATAATTCATTCCATAATGATCTAATTTCTTTGATATTGCAGCAATCT